>NC_068341.1:39288722-39481627 GCF_014633365.1 Diospyros lotus | reverse complement strand
ATTAGCACATGAATGAATGCACTTATTTTATTGAGTGACGTTATGTGAATAACCAGTTAGCAGTATTTGAAGAGATTAACTATTTTGTTGCATTCTTTCAACAATTAGAAAAGATAAAATATTATATCATAAAAAAATCATATTAGCAAACTACATCAAATTAAAATTTTAAATTTCAAACACCTAAATCTCTAAATCACTATAATAAGTCTTAATTATATATATATTTTTGTCTAATTTTTATCTTAATTTTGTATTATTTTTCTTACTTAAAATGTTAAAAATGTGTATTTATATAGATTTTATATTATTTAATTTTTTTTATAAGAAGCAAGTAAAGAATTGAAAGTTAAAATTTTGAATTTAAAAAATAAATATAAATTAATTTATAATGTTAATTTTAAAATTAATATTAAAATATAATTAAAAAAATAAATATAATAAATTGACGGCCGCAATTTAAAGCAAATAATTGGGAGGGGAGAAGGATGCAATTGGAAAAGGAGGAAACAGCGCAATTGCGGGCGGAAATAAATATTGAAAGTGCAAGTGGCGGATTAAACAAATAAAAGAGTGGAAGCAGCAGGCAATTGAAAGTTGGAAGCAACCAGCAGATTAAACAAATGAAAGTTGGCAGCGGCGGAATAAACAATGGGTTATTCTACGAAGCGTGGCAGAGAGGCTTATATGAAATAAAATATAAAAAATTGCAATCATCTATTTTATAAATTTATAAAATGGGCCACTACCCTATTCTCTCCTTGTCCCTCCCATGACTACTATCTCGTCGTTGTCCTCCCTTCGCCATAGCGTCATTGTTGCCTCGTCGATCGTCACTGCATCTTCATGAAAGGGAAGAGAAGAAAGCAGGATAGTGATCTACTTTATAAATAAATTTATAAAAGTGGACGAGATAATTTTATCTTTTTACCCTCATTCAATAACTCTGTCGATAAGTTTTTGTGGTTGTCTAGACTTTTTCATAAGAAAAATGCTACTTTTACACTATTATTATGTACACTTTAAGCTATATAATAGTATAAGAATGTCTAAAATATTCTTGAGGCTCGATGTGAAACACAATGAGGTACAAAATATTTTTATATCATTATATATTTTAACACGTATATAATATATGTATGATGTAGCATGATTCTTTTCGTAAACAATTGAAGGTGAAAGTGGCGGAATTAAAAAGAAGAAAGAGGAGGCCACTTGCACAGGAAAGCTGGAAGAGTTGGAGCCTGCCAAATAAAGAAATTGTCGGGGACAGAGAAGGCAAGGAAACAAATAAAATATAATATGAGAAAGAAAACTTAGGTGGAATGAAGAAATTGGGAGATTGAACGGAGCGATGGCCAATTATAAAAAGTGAGGCAAAGCCAGGCCCCAAGATAGAGATGTCAAAAGGGCTAGGTGGCCCGGCTTTGACTCGGCATGTTCTTGTTCAAACGGACTAGATAGAGCCCAACCTTTATAGTCGGGCCAAAAATATTGGGTCCACAGCCCGGCCTAACTCGACCCGTCTAAGGGCCTGGCCCGTGGCCCATTGGGCCCTTATGGGCCAGGCCATGAGGCCCTTATGGGCCAATCAGTTAAGCGTTTACTTATTTTTTTTTAATTATGTTATTATTTAGTAATTATTGATATTGAATACTAAAAAATTTATATTTTACAATATATATAAATAATAACCATCAATTTATTTAAAAATTTTAAGTTAAATTTTTTATTTATTTAAATTATAAATAAACATTTCTTCTTTTTATATGTACATTATTTTTCATATCAATTCACAACAAGAAAATTTATAAGGCATATAGAATTTTGAAATATAAAATGATGAAATAATATTTAAAACTTAAGAATTAAGATAGAAAATATTTTTAAAGAAAAAAATTGATTTTTATATATGTATTATTTTGATATTTATATATGTATATATTATATGTATTATTTAAAAAAAAAAAAAAAAAAGCTGAGGCCCACCGAGCCCGACCCGCTAGGCCCTGTGGGCTAAGGGCCTAGCCCGGCCCTCTAGCCCACAGGCTGGCCTGGCTCTATCCACGGCAAAAGGACCTGGGCCCACCTCGAGCAGTTTAAAAAGCCCGTGGGTCGACTCAGGCCGCCCTTTTTGTAAGCACCCCCTGCCCGGATATCCCAACCACTCGGACTACCAGAACGAGAGCGCCTACGGAAGAAGAAAAGAAATAAACACAAGACAAAGACCACCCCGGCATGCATACACAAAAATAAGAATAGCGGAAGCAAAGCTCAAGACATGCATGCACTATGGGTACCCCGCTAACACAGCGGTCACACAGATAAATAAATAAAAACACAAACTCTTGTGCCGACATACACAAGACTCAGAAAAGACCTGGCACAATACGAAATAATAGAGTAAATTCTACTTAGACATCAAAGTGGATAGGGATTGACAGGACTGCCTGTACACCGCACCGACTCTGCCACTAGAGCTGACCCCCTTGCCATGGCCCACGTTGCCACTACCTGGAATGATGGAAAGCAAGGTGAGTCGAGAGACTCATCAAGCATAAAGAAAAGAAAGGCTGAAGGCTACACAAAATCAGAAATCTCTCCCTAAAATAAACCCCAGGTACACACAAGCCATGAGACGCTACAACACAATAGCATAACATAACAAAAGCACATACCGGTCCTTAGGGCCCACATAAGACACTTGACACCCAAGTCCCATACCAACCTGTCGCTGCCCTGGATGGTAACAAATACCTCCAGCATCCTGTGCGCGCCATCCCGGGTCGGTACTCCTGCCACCCGTATCCCTATCGGTACTCCCGACAGCCGAGCCATAGGCTCCATTGGAACGGTACTCCCGTCCGAGAACTAAATACTACCAGTAGCCATGCAATGCACATAAAATGCAATGGCGTAGTGAGCATCAACGTGATACAAGGCACCCATACATCTAAACATCAGGCCATGCTCCGCCCACATAGTAAACCACACGCGATGCATATGCCCGTGCTGGATGCAACCTAACCAAGCTAGCATGTCCGTGCCCAAGCATACTCAGTAAATGAATATCCCAATATGCAACCCGTACGCATGTGCATATCAAATCATGAACAGTAATATAATAAATCTAAACGTGCAGTAAATCACATATTGGCAGAGCTAGTCAGCAGTGCCCGGCACCGGTCAACGGTCAGTGACAAAGAGTGTCCACCCGACGGTCCACTTCAGGGCCGTACAATAGTCTACCCTAATGTCACCAACAACCGACCCTTGCCCTACTGCTTGATAGCTCTAACTGAATCATAAATAAATACAGGAAAAACTGTAAATAAGCCCAATAAAATCGTAAATAAACCCGCACGTCTAGGAACCTAGTTCCCAAGCTGGTTCGGCATCATTCCCAAAGGGAGTGGGGGCGGTACAAACCCCCATAGGCTTACAACAAATAAAATTCTAGAAGCCTCAGATTTAATTTAAATTAAAAACAAATGAATAATAATTCAACAGATAAGGCTAAGTGCCGAATTAAAGTAAGAGAGGGGATAAAATACGAGAAATCACAGGGTCTTTCACGGGAATTGAAGATCATGAGGAGGGGGTTAGGAGTTTGCCTTTACACTGTCGGTTCTTTTTTTCCTTGCACCCTCACTGCGAAGTAAAACGTTTAACAACTATTAATAAAACCCTTGGCTCACACTATTTAAATCTAACCGTGTAATTTAAATAATTTAACCATCTAAAATCCCATATAGGTACACCATAAATAAAACCCCGACAAGTCTTATATTTAATTTAAATTATATTACTCTAATAACATCCTCGATGTATATAATTAATTAATATATATAACAACTATAACAACAACTCACTAATATGTATACACAGCCAGGCATTCCTTTTCTTTTCTATCACCTTAACTTCATTGCACCCACACACAGGGACATTCACACCCCATATACTGTATTTACGCACACATAGATATATAATTGGCACACTCACTGTAACGCAATTCTCACAATCAAAACAATATACACTCTCACGCACACAGTGCACCAGTATGTATATATATATATATATATACTTGCACGTCAAATTAATACACCTAACACAGCATAATCACCCAAATTAACAAAATCACACTTATAATTAAAATCTAACCGTACGAAATTATTAATACATAATAACTTACTTACTCAGCTAATTAAACCACAAAAATTTCTCCTAATTTACAGCCTCAAAACGCCTTCTTCTTCTTCTTCCGAGCTCTCTGCTTCACTCACTGCTTTAACCCCAATTTAATCTCAATTTTAGCTTCAATTGAAGCAATTTAAAGCAGCAAAATTTCGGCAGAAAGCATGGCCAATTTGGCCTTAAAATTAGCAAAAACAGAGGCACGTGGAAGCTGCAGTAGGGGCGCATCAACGCGCGCCTCTTGGCTGTCCACCGCCTTACATGAAACGGCGCCGTTTTGGGCGCCTGAAGCTTAATAAAAATCAGCAAAACCCCCCCTGTTTCCTTTAATCCCACACACACCCCCATGTTTCTTTTATTCTTTATTTCACTTATACCCCCAGATTTCCAACAATTAATTTCCCACTTCTCAAATACAAATAATTTAATAATCACCTTAATTACAATAATAAATAATTATTAATCATTCCCATATAATTTAATTAAGTACCTTTAATTCTTTATTTTCCTCAAAACCACATAAATAAATATTTCTACTTAAATTCCTAATATCCTCAAACACCGATATTTATAATCATTATTTATTTTCAAAATTTTGGGGTATTACACTTTTGACGTCTCTACCCCAAGGAAGGGGGAGAAGTTGGAAGGAAGAATTAGAGAATGCCGGATAAATAAATTAAAATATTTGATTGACATAGTTTATAATTTAATTAATTAAAATTTAAAATTATTTAATAAAATAAATTTACAATGAGAATTTAAAACACTTTAAATTTTAATTAATTGAATTTTAATTTTTAAGTGATTGTTAATTATTTAATTTATTTTTTTTCTAGTTACACAATTTAAGGAGTAAATTCTTTAAGTGATTAATTGTCCAAATATAATTAGTTGTGACTAATTTTAATAATTAAAAATTTTACTTACCAATCTTCATGAAAATGGTATTTACTCTTCATTTTACTTATTTTAACCACATATACTTGTGTGTTATTCGTGATTTACATAAAATCACAAACACACTAACCCCAAAAAAACTACATTCTTATATTCTCAATCACAAATTATGATAAAACTAATCTTCATTTTTCCTTTTTGTTGAACTCAATTCCATCATTTTCTTATTCTCTTGTTTATATCCTCTTTTATGTCTTAAGAACTTAAAACAATAATTTTTAATAGTTAAAATATAATATTTTGACATTTTGCACATTAAAGATCAAATGTTATTTTTTTTAATTATTGATAGAACACAACAAATTAGTCAATTTATTCAAATATTATCAACTAATTAGCCACGTGATCTATAATTTATGGAAACAAGTGCGCTCATTAACATTTTGTCATAATAAGGACATTAAACAATAATTTTTAATGTTTTATATATTAAAAAGGACATTTTGTCACTCACTAACATTCATGTTTTACATATTAAAAAAGGTTAAAGACATATCTAACCCCCTCAACTTTCTCATTTAACCATTTTGCCCCTTGAACTTAAAAGGAACCTATTGACCCCTTCAACTTTCAATTTTAAACTTATTGTGTCCCTCAACTACCAATTTTGTAACAATCACATACCTAAGTCCAGTAAGCATTGCGCGTAAATTACACGTGCAATTAGACGTAGGCCCCACATTGACTAGGCCAATGAGACCGTGCCATGTGTCTCCCTATTGCAAGAGATGAGGTGGGTCGACAGCAGACGACATGAAGAATAGCTACTGAAAGACGATCGATGAGGATGTAGCAACTCCCTGCTAGTGACGAAAGAGGAAGACGACTGTAACGCCCCGTAAATTGTGATTTAATTTAATTATTCATTATCGGGGTAATTTAATTTAAAAAGAATATTAAAATAACTTGTTGTTATAAATAAAACATAAATTATGTGATTTTAAGGAAATGAGAAATTAAGATAATTAATTATGTTATTTTAGAAAATTTCTGGAATCAGAAAAAAATTGAAATAAATTAAATTGTGTGATTTTTAGAAGTTTTGGGCGTTAGTGTAATTAATATAGGGGGTGTTTGTGTGATTAATGGACGTATGGGGGTGGCTGGGGCGATTTCGTAAAAGGGTCCAAAGTCTCCTTTAAATGTAACGGTTGCACTATATAGGTTGAAGGCGAGCGTGGGCCCGGGTGGTTCACGAGCGAGACGGGCGAGGGTAAGGTCGCGATTCGCGGGTGTGCGAGCGCGAGGGCCGGATTTTTGGCTGATTTAATTCAACCACTGGACATCCGAAACGACGTCATTTCGGTTAGAGACGGTGGCCTCCAGCGGCTGGCCTGCGCGCTGCCACGTGGCGCCTCTCCTCCACTCATTTTTTGGCCGATTTAAGCCCAATTCAGGCGTTCCTTTTTGCAATTGAACAGCAAGGAAATTTTAGAAAAAGGAGCAGGGCGTGCGATCATGAAATTGAGAGATTTTGGGGCTAAATTCAAATTAAATCCAGTTTAATTGAAAAGTTAATTTTTCAGGTATGTAGAGAAGCTAGTAATTAATATTCTATAAGGTCAGAATTTCGTTTAGAGCCCAATTTTATTAATTTTGGTAAATAATTAGAATATTGCAAGATGTATAATTTTTACTGCGTTGGGTCAAATCAAGCCTAAGGATATCTTCGTAAAGGCAAGTTCTTCATACCCACCTCGTCGATTCTTTCGTTGTCAATTTATTTGACCTCCCTTTGTTTGTTTCGGCTGTTAAGAAATTATGGAATTTTAATCGGTGTGTTTTAAAAATTTAATTTATTAACCTGGTCTCGAGGATTTTATTCGTTGATTGCCTACGGGGGTTTGTACCACCCCTAAGCCTATGAGAATGATGTTGTACTCACTCGTGACTAGGTTCTTAGCTGTTCGGGTATTATTATTGGATTTTTGGTTGTTTATAGGCTAGAGCGGTTGTGCAGTGGGGGCAAGGATCGGCTGTTCGGTGCTGGTGTGACTGTCGTATGGTCTATCTTAGGCCATCAGATGGTCTTTCTTAGTCACTGACCGCTGACCGGTGCCATGCACTACTGACTAGCTCTGTCGTTATGTGATTATAGCATGCCTGGTTATATTTTATTCTTGTTGCATGGTTTGGTGTACACATGGGTACGGGCTGGATGTTGGGTTTATCATGATTTGGTTATGCTTGGTCACGGACATCCTAGCTTGGTTATGATGCATCCAGCACGGGCATATGCATCGCGTGTGGTTTACTATATGGGCGGAGCATGGCCTGATGCCTGGATGTATGGGCACCATGTATCACGTTGATGCTTACTACGCCATTGCATTTTATATGCATTGCATGGTTACTGGTAGTATTTAGTTCTCGGACAGGAGTACCGTTCCGAGGGAGCCTATGGCTCGGGTGTCGGGAGTATTGACATGGATACGGGTGATGGGTGTACCGACCCGAGACAGTGCGCACAGGTTTGTGGAGATTTATGTTGCATTTAAGGACAGCGGTAGGTTGGTATGAGACTTGGGTGCCAGGTGTCTTATGTGGGCCCCAAGGACCGGTATGTGCTTTTATTACGCGGCACTATTGTATTGTTGCGTCACATGGCTTGTGTGTACATGTGTAGTCTATATTTGGGGTGATCTCCCATTTTATTCACGTTATAGCCTTCATTTTCATATAAACTTGCTGAGTCTTGCGACTCACCTTGCTTTCCATCATTCCAAGTAAGGGTAAAGCAAAGGCCGAGGCCGAGGACCACGCCACCTAGCAGCCAGCCGTGTCGGTAGGGTGTACAATTAGCTGCCCCCGTTATCTCTGATATTTTGTTAGAACTTCTGTCTTTTATTTTTAACTGTGTCGGGTTGTTCCTTGTATCATTTATTTGTTGGCACAGGTGTCTGTATATTTTTATATACTCCGTGACCGCTGTTCCAGCGGGGTACTTGTGGGTATGCGTTTTTGCTTCCGCTATTGTATTTCTTATGTATGCATGCCAAGGTATTTTTGTCTTATCTCTATTTTTCTTCCCTTATGTAAGCGCTTTCGTTCGGATAAACCGGATGGTTGGGATATCCGGGTGGGGGTGCTTACAACGACTTCCTACACCGTTACTCGCCCATCTCCTACGTTGTTGGATTGACCAACCCCTCGCCTCCCATGCCGCCAGCCCAGATCAACTCGCCCATGCCCAACTGTTGCTATCGCTAGCCCCTTAACCCCAATCAACATTGTCACCGCCCATAAGCACGATGAAGGCAAGTGACCGACCAACTGCTCGTTTCCCACCCCGTCATCCTACACCCAACCGCTACTATCGACAGCCCCCCAACCCCGATCAACGTCGTCGTTGCCCACTAGCACAAGGAATGTGAGCTACCGACCGACCTCTTGCCTTCTACACCACTAACATCTACCGATAGAGAGTGAGAACGAGAACAAGAAACAGTATTATATTGATAATTAATAATACTGTTATTAATTATCAGTATTATTATATATTTGGCCAATAATAAGAAAAGTGATTTTATCAATAAAATGATTAAAGATATTTATGTAATTAATATTATTGAATAAATATGATATTTACGATTTTAAAAGGTGATTGAAAATAATTTTATCTAAGATAATTAATATATAAGACACCTCTTAATAATTAAAAAATATCACGTTTAGTTTCTTATGTGAAGACATTAAGATTTCATATCTTAACTAGTGTTGAACCCATGCGATGCACGGAATGTATAATTAAAATAGATTTATAACTTTAGAAATAAAAAATTAAACTCGTTATTTTAAATAACTGCAGAATCGATAATTACAATTTTTTTTCTTTTAATACTTAGTCTTTTATCAAAATTTAAGTTTAATTAATTATCTGCTATTCAATATACTAATAGAGAACACCCTTAATTCAATATACCGACATTTAATGTGCTAAAGAATAATTAACATATTAAGTAGGTTATCACATTTTCTCGCTTGTCCTTCCACAAGATTATTGGCACTTAGTATTGTCTTTGCCAATGACCTTTCCAATTATATCTTTAATAAAATTGAAAAGAAAATTGTCAGTTATAAAGGCATAAATAATTGCATGATCAACTTTATACTTACCAAACAATTCATATTCGTTAAGTTCAACTACACTTAAAATATTAATAAATGACTTAAAGATAAAATTTTATATTAGAAAACTTTCATCCATAGCATTTACAACAATAATCTTTGGCATTAAATTTAACATGTACTTGTGACTTGTAGTCTTATACTCTTGTATTTCATATTGTTATATATAAGTATAAAATTGGGCATAAAATACAATTGTCCTTCACAAATCAATATTTTGAAAGACCGAACCAACTAACGCTTGATTGTCACATGAATCCTTTCACTCTGTAAATTTGATGGCAAAATCTATATAAATAATTAACAATAAATTTATAAAAGAAAAAAAATATGTTCATCCACGAAAATCATCTCAATGGCAATGCTATAAGTTTCTGACTTATTTCAAAGCATGGAATCTCTCAAATTCTCACGACTTGAACAATTAATCTCCATATTTTGAAAAGTTACTTTAAAAATACTTTTACTAAATTGCACAACGTTATATAAAATGAAAAATCTTGACATGAACTTTCTATTTTTACACAAAAGCTATTATATTGGAACAACAAATCATTAAATATTTACATTAAATTAAATGTAGTGATTAATTAATTATTAAAGTAAAATTACTTATTATATTATATATTTATTTATAAATTATAAATATAAATTAAAACTCATAAACGTAAGAAAGTATGGGTTTTTCAATGCTAATTAAAAATTCTCTTGGAAAACCTATGCGAATTTGATTCAAATTTTAGAGGCAACTTTTTGGCAAGAAACTGTGTGAACTCTACTACTTTAATATATATTAAGATTAATATATTAAGATAATATATAAAGAAAATATAAGATTTTATACAAATAAACGATTTTTTATAACTTAATTAATAGTTTAAATTGTCTATTCATATTTCTTAGAAATAATATTGATTTTTGATTAAATAATAGTATTGAAAAATTCATGCAAATTTAATATAAATTTTAAAGGTAGCTTTTTGGCGAAAAATTATGTGCAGGAACTATGCTACTTTAATATATATTAAGATTAAGATGTTAAGATATAAAAATAAGATATAAAGAAAAGAAAATATAAGATTTTATACAAATAGATAATTTTTTATGATTTAATTAATAATTTAAGTTGTTTATTCAAATTTCTCAGAAATAATATTTATTTTTTATTGATTGAAGGATTAATTGATGAGAAAATATGATAGAAAATATTTATTTTTGATTAATTAATGGCATTGAAAAATGCATGCAAATTTAGAGGCAATTTTTTGGCGAAAAACTGTGTAAAAACTCTGCTACTTTAATATATATTAAGATATTAAGATAAGATATAAAGAAAAATTAAAATTTATACAAATAGACAATTTTTTATAAGTTAATTAACAGTTTAAGTTGTCTATTCATATTTCTTAGAAATAATATTTATTTTTAATTGATTGAGGGATTAATTGATGAGAAGATATGACATAAAATATTTATTTTTGATTAATTAATTGCATTAAAAAAACCCGTGCAAATTTAATGCAAATTTTAACGGTAGAAAACAGTTTGGCAGATTAATTTTTGGAGGAAAAAATATTTGCAAACTATTCTAGTTTATTTAATATATTATATAAATAAAAGATAAAATTTTATACAAATAGATGATTTTTTATGATTTAATTAATAGTTTAAATTATCTATTCATATTTCTCAAATTTTTGATTGATTGAGGGACTAATTGAAGAGAATATATGACATAAAATATTTATTTTTGATTAATTAATAGTATTGGAAAACCCATGCAAATTTAATGTAAATTTTTTAGGCAACTTTTTGGAGAGAAATTGTGTGAAGCAACTCTGCTATTTTAATATATATTAAGATTATTAAAAATTATCACTTTAAATGCTTATCATGACAAAATATTAGCACATGAATGAATACACTTATTTTATTGAGTGACGCTATGTGAATAACCAGTTAGCATTATTTGAAGAGGTTAACTATTTTGTTGCATTCTTTCAACAATTAGAAAAGATAAAATATTATATCATAAAAAAATCATATTAGCAAACTACATCAAATTAAAATTTTAAATTTCAAACACCTAAATCTCTAAATCACTATAATAAGGCTTAATTTTATATATATATATTTTATCTAATTTTTATCTTAATTTTGTATTATTTTTCTTACTTAAAATGTTAAAATGTGTATTTATATAGATTTTATATTATTTAATTTTTTTTTTATAAGAAGCAAGTAAAGAATTGAAAGTTAAAAGTTTGAATTTAAAAAAGATATTATAAATTAATTTATAATGTTAATTTTAAAATTAATATTATAATATAATTAAAAAAATAAAATATAATAAATTGACGGCCGCAATTTAAAGCAAATAATTGGGAGGGGAGAAGGAGTGCAATTGGAAAAGGAGGAAACAGCGCAATTGCGGGCGGAATAAATAATTGAAAGTGCAAGTGGCGGATTAAACAAATAAAACAGTGGAAGCGGCGGGCAATTGAAAGTTGGAAGCAACCAGCAGATTAAACAAATGAAAGTTGGCAGCGGCGGAATAAACAATGGGTTATTCTACGAAGTGTGACCGAGAGAGTTATATGGAATAAAAAAATAAAATTATTCTCGTCTATTTTATAAATTTATAAAGTGGGCCACTACTCTATTTTCTCCTTGCCCCTCTCATGACTATTGCCTCGTTGTTGCCCTCCCCTCACCATAGCGTCGTCATTGCCTCGCCGATCATAAGTGCATCTTCATGGAAGGGAAGAGGAGAAAGCAGGATAGTGATTTATTTTATAAATAAACTTATAAAAGTGGACGAGATAATTTTATCTTTTTACCCTCATTTAATAACTCTGTCGATAAGTTTTTGTGGTTGTCCAGACTTTTTCATAAGAAAAATACTACTCTTATACCATTATTATGTACACTTTAAGCTACACAATGGTCTAAGAATGTCTAAAATATCTCTGAACCTCAATGTGAAATGCAATAAGACATAAGATATTTTAAATATTTTTATATCATTATATATTTTGAGAAGTATATAATGATGTAAGAGTAGCACGATTCTTTTAGTAAACAATTGAAGGTGAAAGTGGCGGAATTAAAAAGAAGAAAAAGGAGGCCACTTGCACAGGAAAGCTGGAAGAGTTGGAGCCTGCCAAATAAAGAAATTGTCGGGGACAGAGAAGGCAAGGAAACAAATAAAATATAATAAGAGAAAGAAAACTTAGGTGGAATGAAGAAATTGGGAGATTGAATGGAGCGATGGCCAATTATAAAAAGTAAGGCCTGGCCTGGCCCGGCCCAAGGAAGGGGGACAGGTTGGAAGGAAGAATTAGAGAACATCGGATAAATAAATTAAAATATTTGGTGGGCATAGTTTGTAATTTTATTAATTAAAAATTAAAATAATTTAATAAAGTAAATTTACTATGTGAATTTAAAACACATTAAATTTTAATTAAGTGAATTTTAATTTTTAAGTGATTGTTAATTATTTAATTTGTTTTTTTTTTTCCTAGTTACACAATTTAAGGAATAAATTCTTTAAGTGATTAATTATTCAAATATAGTTAGTTGTGACTAATTTTAGTAATTAAAAAGTTTACTTACCAATTTTCGTGAAAAAGATTTTTACTCTTCATTTTATTTGTTTTAACCACGTATATTTGTGTGTTATTTATGAGTTACATAAAATCACGAACACACTAATCTAAAAAAAAAACTACATTTTTATATTCTCAATCACAAAATATGATAAAACTAATCTTCATCTTTTCTCTTTATTGAATTCAGTTCCATCATTTTCTCATTCTCTTATTTATATCCTCTTTTATGTCTAAAGTAAAAACTTAAAACAATAATTTTTAATTGTTGAAATATAATATTTTGACATTTTGTACATTAAAGATCAAATATCATTTTTTTTAATTACTGATAGAGCACAACAAATTAATCAACCTATTTAAATATCGCCAACTAATCAGCCACATGATGTGTAATTTATGGAAATAAGAGCGATCATTAACATTTTGTCATAATAAGGACATTAAACAATAATTTTTAATGTTTTACATATTAAAAAGGACATTTTGTCACTCACTAACATTCATGTTTTTCATATTAAAAAAGGCTAAAGACATACCTAACCCCCTCAACTTTTCGCGTTCAATCATTTTGCCCTCTGAACTTAAAAAAGAACCTATTGATCCTTCAACTTTCAATTTTGAACTTATTGTGTCCCTCGATTACCAATTTTATAACAATCACATACCTGAATCCAGCAAGCATTGTGCATAAATTACACGTGTGGTTTGACGTAGGCCCCACATTGATTAGGCTAATGAGATCGTGCCACGTGTCTCCCTGTTGTAAAAGATGAGATGGGCCTGCAGAAGACGACATGACGAATAGCTGTTAGAAGACGATCGAGGAGGGTGCAGCAGGTCCTTGCCAATGGCGAAAGAGGAAAACAACCGCCTACGTCGCTGCACGCCCACCTTCTACGTTGTTAGACCGACCAACCCCTCGCCTCCCATGTCGTCGGCCCAGATCTACTCGTCCACACCCAATCGTTGCTATCGTCAGCCACTTAACCCCAATCAACATTGTCGCCGCCCACTAGCACCATGAAGGCGAGTGACCGACTAATCGCTTGTCTCCCACGCTATCAGCCCAAATTTGTCAGCCCATACCCAACCGCTACTATCGACGACCCCCCAACCTCAATCAACGTCATCGCTGGCCACCAACACGAGAAAGGTGAGCTACTGACCAACCTCTCACCTTCCCACGACACTAGCATCTACCGATAGAAAGCAAGAACAAGAAAGAGGCAGCAACCATTGATAGAGGAAAGTGAGACCAGGGATTGGCCGACAAGGAGAAAAAAAGGACCAAGGTCGATCGGTGGCGAAGAAGGCGAGAGGTCACACAAAAGACGAGAGGCTGCCGGAAACGAGAAAGGTTGGATATGAGGAAAAAAAAAATGATGGTGTTGCACGCACCTCAATTGTGTGTGTAACTCATGCGCTAACCCAAATATCTAATAAAGTCAAAATTGAAAGTTGAGGGAACTAATAGGTCCCCCTCAAGTTTAGGGGACAAAATGATTAAACGGGTAAAGTTGAGGGGGTTGGATATATCTTTAGCGATATTAAAAACTAAATGCTATATTTTTTAATTATTCAAGGGACATTGTATATATTAAGTCTTTTATCTAAGTAAAAACTACAAAGTTTTACATGTTATCTTCACACATTTTTTCAATTAATTCAGACCAAACACCATAAAAGAAGTCATAAAACACTTTGATTCAGAAAACACTTTTTGTGACTTCTCACCCACTCCCCGGCAATTGCAAACATGCTGTTAGCCTTGAGATTATTAAAGGAAGGAAAGCAATAAGGCTCTGTCTCTTTGTTCAGAGGAATCACTGGCAACAATGCGACACTACTACTTACCACTGGAACGCAAAATGAGCAATCAAGCTTTTGCATTTGGATGCACAGGCACAGCGCATCGCCTCCACCCTCCACCTCGGATTGATATTATTGATTGATAATTGACGACATATAGAATTAATCGACCGTGATTTGTAAGTCCATAATAAAAAATTAGCACACAGATAAAGGTGAATGAAAGATCAGACAGTACGTAGAAGAGTTTTTTATGTGATTCGACTAGAATGATATCTACTTCACAACTGTACTCTAAAAATTTTGACAGAATAACAATATATTATATTCTTATTTTTTTTCTACTCTAATGATTTTTTTTTGTCCCAATTTATAGTGAGGAGTGTTTACAATCGCATAAAATTCGAAAGTGGAAGGATGACATCAAGGAGACACGACATCCTTATCAATTTCATAAAATCGGGAATAGGTTTCGTATTACCAGGGATCTAGTTTGCCTCAGATAAAGTAAGTGAGTCTCTGCCTCCGGTCATTCAGTAACAATGTTGCTATGCGAACTAAATGGTTAGGCCAACGAGCTAAAAGCATCGCTAAGAGCTCACTTGATTGGTCCTGGGAACTTGTTGAGGTTCGCCTGATTCCGTGGTCTGAACTCGAATTTCAACGATGTGTGATCTTATTTTGGCAAGCTCAACCTTGAGCGTATTGGGCTTCAGACGATTGGGTCGGCCTGCTGGGTTAAGCCCAACCCATAAGTAATGCGAAAAATACCCATAACAATAATAAAATACCATTGTCATCTCCACAAACTACAATTATTAAGGTTTAAACCTTACACCTTTCAAAGATATACATGTAACTATTGCAAAGTAAGTTCGTTCAACTCAAAGAGGACGTAGCAATTGCAATTGCAAGTTCTCATCAATAGCCCTGCCAGTGTGCAATGTGGTGGAAGTTAAACCAGAGAGAGTAGAGAGAAAGCAAAAACCTTCTTGCCTGGCACACAATCTTAAAATTTTCCTTCATTTCAAGGAACATTTAAATTCATTGATGAACACATCAAAACAGTCCTCGGGAAGACACCATCAATTCAATTCATCCCCCCAAGATTTTGAAGACTGCTAAAAATGTAATAAGACACACAAGGGAAGCAAAAGACATTAGTTCAACATCTTTCACCTCCCAACAGCTTAAGCTTATATTTAAAACTGAGCAAACTTGTTCCTGAAGTCCAGGACACTCAATCAAAACAACACTTCTCCCTGATGTACCCAATAAAAAAATAAACAAAAAACAACACTCCTTAATTGGGTTTCCACACGGCCAACCACTCTTCACGCATAGTTCAAGCGGAATATGTCGTTTTGCACATAGAAACTCCCTTGTGGTGTTGGCATCAAATGGAACATCTGTGTACCAAAAAAGAAGGTAACAACAATGAAGGGATTAGTTAAAGATGCTTTTCTTTCTGTATAAACAAGCAATTACTGAGGGTTCAGAGATGGGCGAGGTTAGGGAAAAATAAGTGCAGAGACAATATACATGTCTAGAACAAGAAGTCGTTGATTTTGTATTGGGCATTCCCTTTTAAACATTTTGGTGTCAAAATCTTGTCAACATCTACAAAGTGATTCCCTAGTCTAGAACAAGGAGAGAAAGGGAGTCCGGAGCCTCACAGAAGGAAAAATGCTCAAAAACTGGAGGCCACAAAAGCTATCCTACTCCCCCCACCTCCCTTGCCCAGCAAACTTCATGTCTCACCTCGCTCTATAACCCTGTCTTCAAACAGGACGGGTATGTGTATGTAAGCATTCACATTATCAAAATAAAGAAAATATAAGCAAGAGATCTAGCTAAGTAACGGACATGATGTGTCAATGTAACCCTCAGGCCTTACAGCAAACGGAATAAAACACTCAATATCCTAGGCACAATCAAAAGGTCCGATAAAACATATTGTATGAGGAAACCAAATATGATAAAAGATCCATTCACCCAGAACTCACGTGATTAAGGTGGCTAAACAATTTCATAATAGAATGCCTTGGACAGATAAATAATGAAGTTCCAATGCCCAGAATTATAATTAACCAATTGGTCCCCATATATAGAACAAATCTCATGAATCATCTAGGCATTGTGGCAGACACCACCTGCAATATCCTAGGCACAATCTAGAGGTCCAATGCAACACATTTTAAGAGGCTACCAAGTTCGACGAAAGGTCCAGTGTGTAAAAAATCACCTGAGCAATAAACGTGTAATGATAGTATCTTTCAATTAAAGGGTTTTTTTTTTTTTTCTTTTTCTTCCTCTTTTTTTTGTAGTGGTGGGTTTTTTTTTTTTTTTTTTTTGGGGGGGGGGGGGGGTGTGCCAAAGCAATGAGTCCACCTGCTCTGAACATGAATTGTATTTCCAGTCCAAATCCTTACACTTTAATGGGTAGAACACATTAAATTCAAATTACTCCAGGTTGAAATATCAATTTTTCTGCCCACACAAGAGGTCAGAAAAAAGGTAAGGAAGATGGAGATAGTAAATGTTCAAAAGGGAAGGCATACTGATAGTTTAGGTAATGTTTATGCATCCAATCAATGAAATGTCAATTATTTCTCCAGTTCAGTTTACAGGAGCAAGTAATATCGTTTCTAGAATCTATTCAATTACCTTTGCATGCACTAGCATATACATGAATTATATGACAAACAAGCATTATGATGGGACTGCCATGTCATCACCAGAAAAAATGAAAAGAGCTCAAATTCACGATAAAACATATACCCTCCATGAAGAACAAAAAGAGTAACAGCTCATAGCTAACAGCTACTAGAACTCATAGCAGCTACTGCATAGCTGGTACTGCTACTACTACTAGTACTGATAGCTACGACTACTGCTAGCTACAAGCATGGTACTGCCCTTATTCTATTCCTATTGGAGACAACAATGCATCACAAGAACAAACAAAACCTAGTTCTATATAACTTGGTATACCCCTGATAAGAGTTCATACAACTACAACCAAACTCCAATTTTATGAATAATTTTTTTTTCCCCGCCAAAAAAGAGTATGCTAGTTTATAAAGAACTTACCTTAAACAAATAGAAAATGTAAGAAGTAGGGATTTAGCCATAACCTCATGTCTTTGCATGTGAGAATTAGATAGGAAACACTTAGAAACATGTACCAGATTCATGTATCCAAGTTCATTTGATGCAGGTCTTAAATATCCAATTCATTATACCACTTCCTCTACCACCAACTTACACAAGTAAATCCTTTGAGAATTACCAAAAAAGAAAGAGAAAATCTCAAACTTGTACTTCATTGTACCATTTCCACTAGTAATCATTTCCACAGGAAAAACATTTCATGCAAAGACTCAATATCAAGTTTAAAGATTCTCCACAACTGACAAGATTATAATCAAAGTGAAAGGTAAAACTATATTCAGCACAAACAAAAGTTTAAGTGAAAGCAATTAGATACAGTATCTCCCATACAATTAGAACTTTTTGTTCATAGAACTTTATTTGTTGTTTCTGGACCTCCTGGATCTACCCCAACCACGACTCCATTTCATCCTTATTGGATCCTAATAGGCAGCCCATAACATTTCCCTACCCAAGACCTAAGAAATAAGGGCATAATAGGGATATTGAAATGGGAGAAGGCAAGTGATGCATGTGTAGCCAACAAATTCAGTTAAGGGGTAGAATGGGAAGAGCAAAGAGGGAGAGGCATGTGAGGGCAACAAATTCCTTTAAATAAAGAAGCAAATAGAGTAGAAGGGAGAATTTTCTGGTGAATATAGAGGGAGGGTGTGGACCTCTCGAAAGTCTACTTTCTTTTCATTTTATTAATTTCTAGCTTGTAGTTCATTCGATTATCAGTGTCCTATCAATTTGGTATCAGAGCGTGATCCATGGGGGGCTTTGTATCAGAGAGAGTGGGCGAGCTAGAGCGGAGGTTGGAGACTTACCAGCAACAAATGGAAGGGAGGATGGATGATCTACAAGCGGGAATGGACTCGCTAAAGAACGAGTTCCAGAGGATGCAAGGAATAGAGAAGAATTTAGCAATGGTGCTGGAGCAATTTAACCTGCTGGCGGAGAAGTGCGGAGAGCAGGAGAGGGGACGAAAAGGGAAACGGGGTGAGGAGGACATACCGGCGGACTCATCCTTGGCTCTGGGAGGATAGCCAGCACAAGGCGATTGTAGCTGTGAGGTCGGAACGAAGCATGAAGCTTTCGGGAGGCAAGATGGTAGAAGTCGGCGACTAGAGATGCCGAACTTCGAAGAGGGCAACCCTGATGGGTGGGTTTTCAGGGCCGAGAGATACTTCTCGATGAATGGATTGACGGAGGCTGAGAAGATGGATACAGCAGCTCTTTGTTTCGATGGGCCTGCACTCGCCTGGTTTCAGTGGGAACAAAGGCGACATAGAGTCAGGAGCTGGGAAAAGTTGAAGATCCATCTACGTAGACGATTCCGGTCTTCGCAAGAGGGATCATTGGAGGAAACGCTCGTGGCCCTCAGGCAAGATGAATCCGTGCGGGAATATCGCCTCCTCTTTGAGACTTTGGCAGCTCCGATGGATGCAGCTTCAGAGGCCATACTGGAAGGCCTCTTTGTTAATGGGTTGAAGCCAGAAATTAGGGCTGAGGTTAGGGTGTTACAACCCTCGGGTCTAACGCAAATCATGGAGACAGCCCAACGAATTGAAGAGAAGATTCACATACTCCAAGCCCAAGTTGGTCCTGGACCACCTATGAACCCTACAACAGTTCCCTGTTCTTCACCTTGAGGACAAGGTGAGTTTCGTGGGGGGAGTATTGATAGGCAACCCATAACATTTCCCTACCCAAGACCTAAGAAATAAGGGCATAATAGGGATATTGAAATGGGAGAAGGCAAGTGATGCATGTGTAGCCAACAAATTCAGTTAAGGGGTAGAATGGGAAGAGCAAAGAGGGAGAGGCATGTGAGGGCAACAAATTCCTTTAAATAGAGGAGCAAATAGAGTAGAAGGGGGAATTTTCTGGTGAATATAGAGGGAGAGTGTGGACCTCTCAAAAGTCCACTTTCTTTTCATTTTATTAATTTCCAGCTTGTAGTTCTTTTGATTATCAGTGTCCTATCAGATCCATCATAGCACTTAGACCAACTCATTTTGTCAATCAAAGTTTCTCCACAGATTTTCCCAACAAAGTCACACACATGTTTTATCCAGTGCTAGGTTTGGAACCAGAAATCTTTTTGAGGGAGTAGAAAGTAAAAATCAGTTTTATGAATAACCAATCAAAGATTTTATACCTAAGAAATTTCTGTTCATTTTCTTATCAGTTTTTAAACTGATAAATGTAAGTGTAAATTTCACCCAGACCCCCTGTGGTTTGGGTTATTTTTATGGAGACCCTTTGAGGTTTAAATTTAGCATTTCAGGTCCTTGTGGTTTACTTCTTTTTCAAACAACTATTTCCATTAGTTTAAATTCCAACTGCATTACTGATTTGGTCAAAATTATGTTGTTTTTGGAAACTCTAACCAATCTTAAGTGGGTCTAAAATATTCATCATTATTTTTTCTCTACTTTCTCTCTCGATATCGTTGCCATTATATAAGTGTAGCAAACAAGCAAATTCCAATTTCAATGTTCAGAGCAGCAAACAAACAAATCTAGCCCTTATCGTTCCAAAACTCCTTGAAAGTTTAGTGTAAAAACAAAGACTCAACGCTGCAATCCTTACAAAATAAAATCCCCAACTTTTAGTAGCCATAAAAAAATTGCTACTTTGATTTCTTGTATATGATATGCGTAAATATATATAGGATATATGTATGATACTTATATTATATTTGTGAAATTGCAACCTCAATTTCACAACTAACCATGTTTGTGTTTGTGTGTGTTTGGTTATAGTATATATATAAAATCCTTTGTGTTTGTGTTTGGATGGGAAATTGAGAAAAGTATGGGGAAGAATTAGACAAAAATGGAGGGGGACAGCGAGAATAGAGAAAGAATAGAGGAGATCAAGAGGGAGAACAGAGAATTTGGAGGGAAATTAAAGAGAGAATTTCATAGAAATTCAGTTTATCATTCCACAATATGATTAATTCTCTAGGTTACAGTCTATTTATAGGTTTCCTAGGTAAAGGTACAAACCAGCAAAGCAATAAGGTACAACTGCTAACTAATACATGTAATATCCTATGCCTAGTCTACAGTCTACCCTTCGGGTCATGACAATCCCCTCTCCTTGAGAGGTTTCTTGTGCTCAAGAAAATTATTACAACTGAGTTGTTGTTTCTTCATCTAATTCTCATCTTCTCTATTTGGTTTCTTCTTCGCCTTTTCTTATTCTTTTCTCTTAGTTTCCTTTTATTTTGCTTTTCCTTTTCTTTTTCCCCAATAGTAACAATACTATGATTCGCTGCAACACCAAATCCAGCCATCCACCTATTCCCTATCACAATTGAAAATAGTTCCAATTGACCTATAATTCCTGCAACCATACCATTTCCAATCGTAGAAAGGAATTCAAACTTCTTTGCAGGCCAAAAGCTAATTTGCTGCAGCTCTCCAATTTGAATATGAATAATCAAGACAGCAAGAGTCTTGTTCCCAACAACATCTTTTCTTCCTGGTTGCTAGTGTACACCAAAAGCTCACTTTCAACAGATTTTTCCTCCAGCGAAACCTCAATAACTTCTTTAGCAATTACCAATCCTTTCTTGTCATCCTGAATTACCGGATCCAATTCAGGTTTTTCCTCATTCCTTACTACTACCATTCCTATTCTCAGGGCCTCATCAGCCTCATACCTCTCATCAGCTGCATGAACACTATCTTCCTCACAGTCCTCTTGTTTCAATGCTACTTCATCAACTTGCTGCACTACTTGATTGGCAGCCTTAGTAGTACCATTAATCTACTGGCTACTCATAGAATAATTTTTAGGCTACAGCTCATGCTTTCTGTATATCGCTTCTAAAGCAAGCTCCAGTAACCTTGCTTTCTCAGCAGCCTGCTTAACAATGGCAGGTTGCATCATCTTGATAGTTACCCATAGTTCATCTTTAAGGTCATTGATGAAATTGGAAACGAAATACCGCTCCATTAACGCAAGTTGCAAACTCAACATCAAGGACCTTAATTATTCAAATCGGTCCTAATACTCCATCATTAATCTGACTTGTTTTAGTTTATGAAATTCGTCAATCACATTGGTCAATGACTTCTCTCTAGACCGATCACTTCGATCCTCTACAAACTCAGTCCAATTAACCTCAATTCCAGTCGTAATACTGAACAATACATCCAAGCAAGCCGAATCAACAATTCGTCCATTCGGTCCAACTTTTGCTTGAAGTTAGCGCAACTTCACTCCCACGACTGCACGGTACTTCCCAAGTTTTCTCAATTCCTCTGGTCGATGCCATTTCCACAGTTCGTTTACTTCAAATTGTTGGAGAATATATGGAATAATTATGGTCGTGTAGTGATAAGAAAAGATTAGAATGTGCTAAAAGAGATAAGATGATAAGGAGAAGAATTTTAAATTAAAGACAACTGAGGAGATAAAGAAATGATAAGAAGTTACAGATAAAATAGTTCCATAAAGAAAGGAGAGAACTATCTTTCAAGTTTGAATCCTATCATATATGTGAGAACTATCTTTCAAGTTTGAATCCTATCATATATGTTGTTATACTATATTTAAATTTTGTATTTTGAATTCCTATATTCTAGGAGCAAACTAAAGCCTACTCATATATACCTCGTTGGAGATCAAATACAAGTGTAAAAAATAATTCATTTTGTTCACCTCCAGTTTTACTTCAAGAGTATTCCTACTTCAGATTTTCTATTTGTTCACAAATTATTGTTTTTGATCACTGCAAGGGATCGCCTATCAACAAATGCGACAGTTCTCGAATCCACCTAAATCTATAGAGACAAAATCCGCCTCAATTCGCTACTTCCCGTTCAGAAAACCTAATCCTCCAATTGATCGATTTTGGTCTGCCTATAGGTATTGCCTCCGAATCACAATCGAAAATCACCGTTGGAAATTAATAATGGAGAAGTGTCAGAAATCAATTAGTCAATAGTCGACCAGCTCTGCTGCTCTAAATCGTTAGAAATCACTGCCAAAAATTAACCTGTAGGTATCTCCCAAGCCACCCTGCAGTAGCCAATAACCATCGACTCCGATCTGCCTTCAAATTCGAGCCGAGAACTGCGTTCCTTTGCTTCGCCTTCAATTCCAACCTGCGAATTGCTCGAAGATCGCCTAGCTCTGCTTGCTACCAAGATCACTAGGTTGGATCACCTAGCTTGCTCGATTTCGCCTACCTTCAAGTCGACTCAGAATTCACTACGTTAGAAATTAACGGCGTCAAAATGGAGAAATCAATAGCCTAAGAATCACCGCTAACTCAGCTTCCTAAATCACCTCCAGTGACTCGATCAGTTCTGTTTCAACCAAGAATTGCTTGCTCCACTTCGTCTTCAAAGGATTAGCTACTCTACTTGGAATCGCATCAAGAAGCATTGGCCAATGGATTACAGTGACCGACCCTAACTGCTTTTGCCAGAATCATAGCCAAGGATTGATCAGCTCTGATACCAAATGTCACAACTTAGGGTTTTCTTAGGATTTGGATGGGAAATTGAGAAAGAGTATGGGGAAGAATTAGACAGAAATGGAGGGAGACAATAAGAATAGAGAGAGAATAGAGGAGATCGAGAGGGAGAACAGAGAATTGGGAGGGAAGTTAAAAAGAGAATTTCATAGAAATTCAGTTTATCATTCCACAATATAACTAATTCTCTAGGTTACAGCCTATTTATAGGTTTTCTAGGTAAAGGTACAAACCAACAAAGCAGTAAGATATAACCACTAAGAGTGTGTTTGATAGTATTTAGTTGGAAAATGAAAGAAAACATTTTACAACTTACGTGGAAAACAAAAATCACAAATTTAATTCCATGAAAAAAGTAATCTGTCAAACAATAAAGATGAAATTCAATTCTTTGGACGGAACATTTTTCATGAAATTTTCATGCTATCAAACACACCCTAAGTAATACATGTAATATCTTATGCCTAATCTTTCATCGGGGTCACGACAATTTTAAACTCAATAAAACAGCAATTCTTATAAATTTAATAGATCCCCTTACAATCCGGATATAGATTTTGGAATCTAGTATTGATTGGAGAGCTCAAGTATTGATCGGGTAAATTAGCTTGTAGAAGTAACGATTGGAGAGCCGAAGGGTCAAGTATTCCAACTCTGTCCAATAATCTTTAACCAAAAGAAAATCAATCGGCAGCACCCGGAATCCGAATTAGATACAAGTCTAAACAAACTGCAATCCAACCTCAAAATCGCAACAAGATACATTCACAGAAAGTAGGAAAACAGGCGAGAAAGAAGAAGGGTGTTGGAAGAAAGAGCTGACCTGACTGAACTTGAGGGCGTGCTGTTCGCCGGCAAGCTGGAGGTTGCCGCTGACAAAGACGAGCATGCCGCCGGCGGGGCCGGAGGGCTGGCAGTCGACGGTGGTGATGCTGTGCTGGCACTGATGGAAGGGGAGGCTGGCGAGCTTGGCGGCGATGTTCTGGGCGCCCTGGAATTTCTGTCCCTCGAAGGAGAGCATGGAGCTATCCTGGTACAAGTTGGCGAGGCCGCCGCGATTGGTGTCGAAGGTGGAGTAGTAGTGGTCCACGAAGGCCTTTGCTACAGAGTCCGGATCCATTTCGATTTCGAATTCGATTTCTCACCCTTTTCCTTCGCCTTTCTCTTTCTCTCTCTTCGCTAATTCGCCGATTGATTGATTCAATTGTTCCGTCTGTCTGTCTGTGTCACTTCGCTGCATTCTCGCGCTACCTCAATTTCAAGGCCACCTCCACCCAGCCGGCGCTTAGGGCTTATTTTATTTGACTTGGGTAAGGCGCCCTTTTTTTTTTCCTTTTTAAGTAACCTTTATAAATCATTCTTAAATTTTACTTAAATTATATCAATTACCACCCTATTTCAAAAATAACACTTGCCTTCGTTGAGGTTCTTTGACCATACATGATTTTCTCTCTAGTCCTTAACAAACGGCTGTTGACTCCAGCTAAACTCCAAAAGTACCTTTCTATCTCTATTCACTTTAATTAAAAATAAATAAGTATTACTAATAACAATCCACTCCATTATCAACTATCACTAGTGTTAGTCCGTTTAAGTTTTTTCAAAAGAACCTAGATACCTAGTTTGAATTCATTGCTAACCACCACCATTATTGAGGAAGAACCTAAAGACGTTTCATCCAGTTCCTCCAAATCACCTAAACATTACCAAAGAACTCATATGAGAACCCAACTGTGTTATTTTGAAAGAACTTAGAAAAATAAACATAAAGATGTAATGAAAAGAAATTAGACTTACTTGAACATCTGGATTCACTAACTCCAAATCTACCGTCTCCATTGGGTTACCATTGCTGGCAAGTTTTTATTCTATTGATTCGTGATCACTGCCGATCTTTAGTTTTTCTCGTTAACCTATTTCTTTCTAATCCTCTATTTTTTCCCAAATTATAAATCATTTTTAGGTTCAATTGTTTGAACATATGAACTCCTTAACCATAAATCATTCTAAGTTCTCAAAATAACTCTTCAGGGAGAAAAAGAGAGAAAGATATGCAATGATTCCCAAAATTGTTTAATAGCTTAATAGTTGCCCCAAAATGACTACAGCTAGATTAGTAAGCATAATTTTGAGTAAAACTACATATACGATTAAATCTAAATCTCTCGATTGCAAACTTGCTAGAGGTAACCATCGCCAGACCACCGATATAAGAGAGAAAGAAAGAAAAACAAACCATTGGAGCATGCTAACGATTATGGCATTCATTGCGGTACAAATAGTGTGAAGAGAGAGGAAAAAGTAACAAATAGCTTAGAAGAGAAAGAAAGAATAATGAAAATGAATAAAAATTAATGCAAAAAATTCAATTTCACAAATAAGATAACAACAAGGTGCATGTTATGTTTAAAATTACAATTGTGATCTGTATAATTTAGGAAAATCTCAGGATTCTGTATGAAATTTATCATTTCTGTTGTGCCAAGAAAAATGGACGCCCCACCAAAGCAAGGGACCTTCCGGGCAAACCAGTCCTTTCCATGCATCCTGAAAGCTTCCAAGATAGAGCTTCTGGGCGTCACGAAGCTTCCGGGTAAAGGGTTTCTAGGCATCACGAAAGCTTCTTGGAAAAGGGTAGGAGTGTTCAAAAAAAATCGCTAGACCGTGATTTCTGGCCGAATCGAACTGGACCGAACCAGTCGATTTTTTTGAAGTGACGGTCCGGTTCAGTTTGGAAAACTACCAAACCACGTTGTTCGAGGTTTGGCAGACCGATGGTTTGATTTTAAACCGAACCACTCGCATATATAATATATAATTTAGATATTATAAATATAAAAAAGGGCAGGCGGTCTTCGACTCTTCCTCTCATCTTTCTCCCATTTCCCCCCAGTCAAACCCTAACCCTAAGCCTCACTCTCGTTGCTACTACCTCATATTGCGCCGAGCTCCATCACCAATATCTCCACCACCCTCCACCATCGCCATCCACAACGCTGTAGCCGATGGTCATTGATTCGTTGCATCTCGCTCTCATTCTCACTCTCTACTAGTGGTCTGGTTGCTACGACGCTTCTTCTGCCTCTTTGTCACTCTCAGCTTTGGTTCATTACACGTCGACCTCTCTCTTGCTCACTCTCGGACCCTCCACTCTTGATCCGTTCTATGGACGTTGACTTCGGACAGCTTGGTTGCAGGCGATTGCTATTGTGTAGGCTGCCCAGCGCCCCTGCCTCTCTCTCACTCTCGCTCACTATCACTATAAGTTCTCTCATTTACTGCTCTATTGGGTTCTGAGTGACTATTCTATGGGTTTGGTTGCTGGCATATTAGGGTTTGTTGTTTCTCAAATTGCAAAAACAGGCTGCTCGGTCTATTAAGAGGTGCAAACCGCATTTGGTGCATTTTTTTTGCCAAACCTCTACTTTTGATCAATATTGCATCAGATCGCGAAATCGCACCAGACCGCATGTGCGATTTGGCGTGTTGAAAATTGTCCAAACCGTATCGTGAACACCCCTAGAAAAAGGTTTATGAGCATCGCAAAAGCTTTCAGGCAAAGGGTTTCTGGGTATTGCGAAACCTTCTTGGAAAATAGTTTCTAGGCATCGTGAAAGTTTCTGGGCAAAGGGCTTCTGTGCATAGCAAAAGCTTCAAGGCAAATGGTTTACGAGCATCGCGAAAGCATCCAGGAAAAAGGCTTTCAGGCATTGCAAAAGCTTTAGAGCAAAGAGTTTTCAGGCAAAGGGTTTCTGGGCATCACGAAAGCTTCCGAGCAAAGGGTTTCCGGGCATCTTGAAAACTTTCGGGCATAAAGAAGTTTCCTAGCAAAGGGGTTTCAGGGCAACACGTATCTTAAACTCCCAAATGATTGCCACATGTCATTTGACGGTCCTCGAGAATCGAGCCTATAAATACCCAGCTATAGGACCCAGAAAATAGACTTATTTCCATTTTCGGTAACCTCTAAACACTTCTCTAATTTTTGTTGCAATAGTATCATCTTCGGAATACTAACTTGACCATCAAAGAGTTTTTGCGGGAAGACACCCTCACAAACCTTATAACCTATTTTGGTCTTGGGAACAACGTAGATAAAGAATCAATCAGTGACATCAATTGTTTTCGGGTATACTTTCAAGGCATACTTTCAGGGGGTACCTTCCCGGCATATCTTCTGGATACACCTTCAGGGCACACCTTTTGGGCATACTTTCAGGGCATATTTTCAAGGTGTACCTTCAGGGCACACTTTTGGGGCGTACCTTCAGGGCATATTCTCAAGGCATACCTTTAGGGCATACCTTCAGGATATAACTTCAAGGTGTTGCCATTACTCCAGAAAGCTGACACTACTTTCAGACAAAACCCTATCATCTCGGATACTTCCCACTTCACAAAATTTCAATTATTGTATTTTTGGCAATAACATTTTCTTTTATTTTATTATTACTATTATTATTATTATTTGAATCATATTATTTGGTCTTACTCCTTAATTCAAAATCATAGCCCTTGTACATGAAATATCTAAAAATCATTACATTAATTTTAACAATTATTGTAATTATTAAAACCAATGCAAAGAATAAAAAATAAAACTAATCTTGCTCTCTCACCACTATTTCACCTAACCTATCACATTATTTTGTGATAGTCAATGGTACACAAATCCTTCTCACAAGGTTCCATCACTTCGCCACCATGGAAGAAGTTTTGTTTGCAAAGGTTCGAAACTCATATGCTCTTGAAGGCACCCGTCATCATCTTTGCAAGAACATAAATTTCCACCAATATATTTATTGAAATGGAGCATATTAGATGGTGAGAAACTTCAAATTGGATAAAAAAAAACTAGAAAACTAAAAAAAGAGAAGTGATTAGTTAGGGATGATCGAGAAAGCCACTTTGATGCCTAAATCAAATATGTAGCAACAAAAAGGACATTAGAAATCTAGTGATAACTTAATTAAGATTAACATTGAAAATGAATGCTTACTCAAGAGTAGAGATCCCCTATTATTTATAACAATGTAAAAATAATCCTTTGCTTAGGATTAGGTGTACTTGTTAGACAACCCTTGGAAGTATAAGAGTTCTAATCTCGTATGTTAACAAGAATGGAGCTTCACCTATCATTGTCTAGGGAATGGTTTAACAAGCCCATAGCATATGCGAAATTTCATCTGCCCATAAGCTATTTACTGAGTCAAGTCTAGTTTAAGGCTTTAAAGTATGCTTCAATTGGTTATTTCAACTTGGTTGTTAGCTTAAGGTTGGCTAATCATCGAAAACCAAATTACTTAATGTGGTATGCTTTGTAGAATTCATAGAAAGGTTTCTCAGTAAATTGGATACTGTTATTCGCCACAATGACTCTAAGGACCTAAATCTATAGACAATAAAGTTGTTCAAAAACTCACAAGGCTTACCAAATGTTATTTGGGAAAGGGGTTTAGCTTCCACCTACATGGTAAAGTAACCTGCTACCATTTTCAAGTACCTTTGCTACTTGGTGGGTTAGGGTAATAGCCTGACAATATTGATTCCCTATTGGGCGAATAACTAAGTTAGGGTAGTTATCAGCTTGGTTGGCAAGTGATTCTAGTTGGCATAGTCTTGGAAACTATTACACGTTGTTATGAGTCATTTAGTGTTAGTGATGAGAATTGGCTAGTAATAACCCCAACAAAGCACTTTAAGGGCCAAGGAGTGTGCCCTAGGATGTCTCCCGTAGGTTCATGTATCTCTCTCAAGGCATGGTTTGCTTCTAGGAAAGTGAGACATTACAAAAACGGATGAAAAAAATAACCTTTAGTAAGGTTCCCTTGTTCTAGGATATAGTGTATCCCTTTTGGTTGTAACTTTAAAGCTTCGATTCGGGATCTAAACAATGTCCCATGCTCCACATATGATACAATCCAGTTTATCTAACTATGGGCAAGTTCGATCTATTGAGTTTCTTTTATTTGTTCAATCGAGGATTGGTTAAGAACCTGGAGTTGTACCCATGGTGAAAGATCCTCGTTTATTTTAATAGCCAAGTGTGAGAATACATCTACATCATATAGTTCTCTTCTCAAGGTACCTACTTATCCTTGAAACTTTAGGAAAAAAAGATTACCTTCTTAACTTTAGCTAAATATTGAGCCATTTTTGGTTCTCAAGCTTCAAAGGTTCATTGTATTTGACTGACTACTAACTAGGAATCATTATATGCCTTTATGCGCCCCAACTCTTGATTGATTTGCATGTTAATAACTAGTGCCTCATACTCTACTTCATTGTTTGTCACTTTAAATTAGAAGCGTAAAACTATTGCATTTAATCTCCTTTAGGGGATGATATGATTATCCTTGCTCCCATGGTGTTGACTCCTGAAGATCAATCAATATGTTGGATCAAAACTATGCTCCCCATGTTCGAGGCTTTCTTTTGCTCCTACTAGAGTTAGTAAATTGGATATAAAATTTATTAGGACCTAAGTTTTAAGGACAAGTTATGGCTAAAACTAGATACTGAAGCCAAGTTTTACCATCCATGACAATATTCACCTAACAAAGTCAAGCTTCTAAAAAGCATTTCTAATAAGTTGGATCGTGAGGACTACCATAGTATGTGCTTGAAAGTAATGGCACAAATTCCTTGCCATACTAATAAGAGTTAATCCCAAGTTTTCAATTAAAGCACTTGGCTTTGGCCTTTTGAAAGACTCAACTAACTTAATATATTGGTTTGTGTTGGATATGAGCTCTCAAGACCAATTCTAGTGACACAAAATTACTCGATATTATAATTTTTTAAATATCAAGTTTATGTTTTTTTATTTAAATTGCAATATGATTTAAATTAAGTATATATACATTAATATAATAAAAAGTGGATACCATTCTTAAGAGTTAAGAATATGAATAACGGATAATTCATGATTCGTTATGCTATAAACAAGTTCTTAACCTAGATAGTAGCAACTCATAAAGGCTAGCACATCGTTTTTCTTCTTATTCAGTATGAGATACTGAAAGTTAAGATTGGTGAGTCTCGTGCCATTCTACATGAGATATGAAAGAAAGATGTGTGGTTGCTCGTTATAAGAATGAGTTCATTAAACAAGACTGTTAACATTGAATCACACGGGTTTTGTCACACGGGTCAATGATTCAATTTTAGCTGCGAATGTGCAAATGGTCCTTAGATCTGAGATGACATAAATATCTATACATTGGTGGATTATGATATCAGGGATACTATATGGTTGTTCTAATCAAGAATAATTATGCATATCTTTGTGTCTAATTCAGTGATATATGAGGTATATGTGCATCAGACATAGAATCTATTATTTCGAGATTTGTGAGGAGAATATTATATGCGATCCAATAATTACTTGATGATAAATCCTTTATCGAGATAATATGACAATGGAATGTGTGTTCTATATATATGTTGTGTCATGTTAGTTAAGATTGATTTTGAATTTAATCATATGGCAAGATTAAGAGATTTGACATGTTGTCTGTGATCTCATATCTTGTCAAGATATAGAATGATAGAATGACCATATTGCAAGGTATCGTAGTAAAAATTTTATTATACCCACTTTGTATTAAATTGAATAATCATGACATGTTACTAGATGTCACTCATGATTTATGAGAATTAATAATTGATTAATTCTCATTGACAATTTAATTGTGAACCTAAAAAGTCACACCCAGTAAAAAAATACTTTTAAAAAGAAGAAAAACAAATTATTAATTTTGAAAATTACTAATTTTGGTACATTTATTTATTTAGATAAATAAGAATAATTGAATAATTATATTATTTAATTATTAATAATTGGATCGAGATTAATGCTAGCACATTAAGCCTGGCCTAAGGGCACCTAAGGTCTCATATGATATTTGCCCTTTTAGAATTGGAAAAAAAGGGTCAATATCGATTCATCAAGCAAGATATGAATTGACCATTTGTGTTGATTTTTTCGTTGAGTTTTTGGCATCCCAAATGCTTTACAAGGGTCACATGTCAAGAACTGTTTTGATTTTTTTTTTAGTTTTCGATACCTCGATGTGTAACCATGTATCCAAGGGTAAGGAATTAACTAAAGGCACACTTTTGGGTTTAAGCTTTATGTTATACTTTGAAGGGTAAGGAAGGTCTTTTCTAGGTCAACAACATGTTCTTCGGGTTTGCGCTTCTTGTAAAGAGGTAATACACCTTTATATTCCTACCTATTTGGTTTTTAAACATTAAATTTACTAATTATCGGTAAGTTTCTCCAATATTCTTCAATCCAAAAGACATAACTTTGTAACAATATAATAATTGATTTATTATAAAGGCGATATGTTATTTATCTAGTGTCCACATCTTAATTTGATTATATCCAAAATAAGCATCCATGAAACTCATGAGTTTGTTTTCAACTGTTGCATCCACAAGTTAATCCACCTTCAATAAAGGGAAAGGATCTTTTCGAGAGATTTTATTCAAATCAGTGAAGTCAACACAAATACACCAATCCCTACAGACTGCCTAATATGCTAGTCTCCACTAATCTCTAAATGGACTTGAAATAGTGGCTTATTAAGAAATGTAAACATTGTTGGGCCCTAGTCTTGAGATCTTTGGGGTTTAGGTCTCTAACAACTAGGCTTTTTTTCTAATGGAGATGTTTGAGAATGGTGTTCCTCCATTCGAGCAAGTGCCTTGCAAGTCGTACCAACTTATTTTTCAACGTACATGTATTGATGGGCTTAGGTGTATAGTTTTGTCAATGTTTTTGGCTCATTTTTATTTAGGGAGAAGTCAAACCCGATTTCCTTGAGGGCATCAATAAAGCAACTATTTCTACTTTGTCCTTTAGCTTACCAATGCTAGCAACCTTAGCTTGAAACTTAGAAATGAATTGCCTAAGGGGTTCATTAGGTTTGGGTTTTACACGTAGTAAACAGCTGTTGTTCTTCTTCGAGGCTCAATTTCCCTAAAACCTATTTTTGAATTACTTCATAAGCTTTTTAAATTTGGAGATACTAACTTCGAGAATCATATCCAACCAATCCCTTGCTCTTCTATGCAATGTTTATGAAAAGTTTCAATAGAGCATAGCATCAGTTGTTGATGCATACTTGGACTGCATGCCTTTGTAGTTTCAATGGAGATTTTCCTCATGATCTTCTACCCCTTGAAATATACAAAACGAAAGGTAGCTAAACTTTGCCAACATAGGTTTCTTAATGATGTTGGGAGTAAAACGTGTTAATGTCGACCACACAATTTGGGTTAATTGACCTTCACAAAGGCTTTTATTAACTGCTCAAATGATGGCATTTCGTTAGTCATCGATTAACTTGCTATTGGAGTCAAATTTCTCTTATTATTTACATTTTTCTTTTTGAATTGAATTGGAATTCGCTTTGCAACATTTGTTAAGAGCTACTTTAGTTGGATTGTTGTTCATCTTTATGAATGTGTTCACGTCACCTATGTTAGCGAGTCTCAACTGAAGTTGAACTAGTTGAACTTCTATCAAACAACACGAACTATTTTTGGGATTTCACATTTCAACCATCAGGTTTGTTATATAAGCATCCTTCGTTCCCATAAAATACACCTAATTAATTATTACAGAAAAGGAATGTGCTAAGAAACTTCAATTTTGGATGACAAGAACTAAAAAATTGCAAAAGACATGAGATGAGACTACCCCAGGGCTAGTCAGGAAAACCACTTCGATAATTTAGTCAAACATGGAGCAATTAATAGAGAGGAGACTAGAAAGCTATTAACCACGAATGAGAGATCCCTTTCTATTTAGAGCAAGGTAAAGATAATCATTAGTTCAAGATTAGGTCTTTTTGTTAGAGAAAACTTAGGAGTAGCTATCCTAAATGAATTTGGAGGGATTACAATTATCCTTGTAAATCACCTCCATAGAATTTAGGGTAAGGAATTTATCTTAGTTTTATGGAGATTTGATTGGATGGTCAGATTCTCAGTGAAGATCTTGGTCAAATTAAGATCCCACGTTTGAGCATAAATGATTTGCTCACAAATTTTTAAGAGACCCACCTTTAGGCCGAACAAAATCCCTATGGGGTGCGCAGCTCAGCTGATCATAGCTGGGGGCACAAAGTGCCTCCAAGATGAAGTTTGGGATAAGGATCAAAGATCGAGTCTCGTCAGTGACAATGTGGGAGCAATCTCTCAAAATGAGGGGACTCCTTGTGCGCAGTGAGCACTGATCTAGTCATTGTGCCCGACTGAATCACCATGATTAACCTCCTCATATTCTGTCGGATTGGGTGTGGAGACGCCTGGAGTGAGCGATTCACCTTTTGGGACAAGATCCCTATGGAGTGTTAAAGCCAAGCAATAGGGACAGATTCACGAATCTATGTTAGGAGAGGTTAAAATTTTATAAAGTTAATAAACCTAATAATGATCCAGGACAACTGACTAGTTAATCCATCCTGCACGACGTAACTAGCAGGTCAATTCCCATCAAGCACAAGGTCTCTGGTACATATACAAGCAAAGCTTTTGGCATTATGCATATACATGTTAATATATTAATCCCTTGATTTATTGTTCTGATGATGTCACACAATAATAATCTATAATAATTAAATTACAACACACGCACGCACGCACCTAAGCACTTCTGCAATAATAAACTGCAAATATATATATTAAGACAAGCCCACAAGTGGAAAATAGAATTGTAAACTTACTCCAATCCATTTTCAATGTTAAAGCTATTATCATTTCGTAGGCCATGAGCACACCATACGTCATACGCGTAGGATAGCAAGATCCCAAGTGAGTCTTCTTATTAAGACCCAAAAAAGAAGAATAATGTCGTCGACAGCAGGGTTCGAACCTGCGCGGGCGTAGCCCAACAGATTTCAAGTCTGTCTCCTTAACCACTCGGACATATCGACCTTTGCAATCGTTCTAACGATGGATCCTATAAATTTCTTAAATCTTTACGGAACTCAACCTCTGCGGCATAAGTAAGATTGCAATCGAACTGAACCCAACAAAAACTCGAGCTCGGCTCATTTGTGACCCTAGTCATAAGATGTTCTCCAATTCCGGTTGCATGCATATCTGTGATCATAATTCATTAAGGAATATGGAATTAAATTTATTTAGTTAGTAAGGTTAGAAATAAAAATTTTAAAATTACAAATAATAGAAAATATAAATATATATTTTTATGTCATAAGAATATATTAAGAAAATCTAATTCTAAACCACATATATTTTTTAAAAATACATCTAAATAAGTTTTATGCAAAAATAATGAAAAAGTCAGCACAAATTGTCAACGATGGGTACTCTCAAGTTGCATCGTGGTTACATCTACGTCGTATAATGAATACTGAAGTTTTATCACAAATACCAATACATTGTACTACGATACTCAAATGTTCTATCATGGGTAGTGTTCCTTCTTACCCAAAAGAGGGATGGTCGAATGTGAGCTTGTAGTGGTAGGAAATAGATTTCGATGGTAGTTAATATCTGCAAACACTCCAACGCTCAAATAAGTAACAGAGCAGAGTGACAAAATATTGATAGGACAGAAAAAAACATAAATTGACTCTTGATAGAGTTGGTGTAGAAGGAGAAGAGGTCCTCTTGCATGTATAATTGCATTGGGTGTTGCATGGTGATAAGATCGAATATCTAATATCGACGGGGCTTCTTAACAGTGGCATGGTGCCGATAGGACTTTCATTAAATACGGATGAAATTTGTCATTAATGAAGATAGGATCTGGAGCAGGCACGAAAGTGTGGCAGGTACAAGAGTGATGCTGATCACCGATAGCAGGTAAAAAGAGGAAGAGATTGGACCAGAAAGCCGGTAAAGGTCTTGGGCTTCCACTGGACCGAGCCTAATTGGGCCAGAACGATACAGGTAGGATTGTGCAACTAACCCATAAAAACCAAAATCCAATTGAACTTTTTGGCTCAATTATTATGTTCAATTTCTTATATAGATCAATTCGTGTTCATTCATAATATAGAAACGATGCCGCATGCACTTTGCTTTTAGATAAGGGGGGGTTGGAAAATTGAACCCGATTAAAAACTAAATTAAAGTCTAATAATTGGATTGAACTCAAATATAAAACCGAACTAAGTATCTAAAATGAAATTCTACCTAAAATGAACAATTTTAACAAATAACTCTCATAAAATGACACCGCACACATAAATTTTTATACAAATTCATAATAATTCTACTCAAATTCATAGTAATTTTATCTAAAACTAAGAATATATCGACTCAATACTATAAACTATTATTAATTTCAGACTCGTGTTCCGCAGCATTTAAGGAAAAAATTAATGAATGAAACTGTAAGTATGACATGAGAAACTGTAAAAATTGATTCATTTTGAAATGAAATACAAAGCTTGAATTGAGGAGTCATTTGTAGAGAAAATATTGTTTTGGATCGTGTTCCTTTTTTTTTTTTTTTGGGGGGGGGGGGGGTTAAGATATCATCACGAGCGTCCCTCGCTGTTCGGCCCCACAATTTCAACAAGAGAGGTAAATCAAGGAATCCAACAGGCAATTTTCGACCCCTAGCACAACTGCAAATGTGAGGATGAGAAGCATTTTTTATTTTTCAATGTCACTCTTTGCCTGCTGAACTATCTTCTGGTCAGAACTCAAACACGAAACTTGAGAGATCAAAGAGCAACACTCCCAACACATTCAACATTTTTCATTTTTTTGCCTTTTTGTTGCGACTATTATGTGTACTGTATGGTTAATTGGTGCTTGAAGATTGTAACACCCCGGCCCTACTACCGGGTGCCACCGTAACCTATAGTTACAATCTCGGCCCGTCTTAAAGGACAGCTATGCCCTGCCAACATAAATATTAAAATAATATTAGGCGCCTTGGGTGGGGTCTAGGCTTTGCTGCCTTCAACTATCGAAAAATTCGAGTTTAAAATGTATAAGCAGCGGATACCTATTCGACTCTCGAATTCAATTAGGCCCTTAAAATATAAATCCAATTTCAAATATAACAAATAATTACCAACATGCCCAATACAATACTCCAATGGTCAAGCATAACTAGATCACACTCACTGAGTTACTCATAGTGGAAATCTTAACTTGATTTAGACCAAATTTTATTTAATTCATTGTCATTTCTCGTAGTCAAATATAAAGCATATAAATTACATAAACAACACAAGACACGACCTATATTCTCACTGCCTGCAATCACTATTGACCGGCGACCTTCCACCAGTACCGCTTTCCCTTTCGTAGATCCCTTAGGTTAGTGAGAGTGAAGGGGGTGAGTCTGAAGACTCAGTAAGAGCAATATGCAATGCAATAAATTAATGAGCATGACATCATAGATAAAAATGAAGTGCAACATGCATACAAGCCCGTCCACCGCACCTATCTTAGGCTCTAAGTGGCCCCTAGTGGTTTCATCTATGACCCCGTCCTAGGACCCTCTCAGTCAACAGTCCACATGCCTAAGCACTTCCTCAATATCTTATACAAGCCATGACAAAAGAAATTTACATGCAAAGCACATTAAACCCTTACCTTAATTCGTTTGATGATTAACTCTGTATGTTGCACAAGTTAACGTACCCGCAACACCCTTATCACAGTTATACATAAGGCTAAGTAATTTATTGACTAATCAAAAATTAAATTTACTAATTTAATTAATTCCAAATATTATCTACTAATTTAATTTAACTAACTAATTAATTAATTAAAACAAACTAATTACTTTAATTAACTAAGTAAATTTAATTACCTTAGTAGTGTCGAATTCCTCCTCTTCACCGAGCTTTATTTTCACTTAATCCCTTAACTCCATGGCTGTGTTGCCTATTTATAGGCTTGGTCGTCCCCTGTTTTCTCCCAAAATCCATGGTATAATCCATGGTTTTTAATCCTCAATTTCTAAGCTGATTACCTTGGCCACTGCTCCCTTACGTGGCTATAAATTGGCTTCACAAGGAGAGTATGACAGTTGTGAAATGAAGGCGAAATTAGCAGCTGGCAAAAACCAAAATCAAGGTTAATTGCTGCTGGACGCGTGGTTGCAACTTAGCAGCTTCTTGGGCTTCAATTTGACACTGAAATGGTGCCGTTTTGCTCGATTAATTTGCTAGAAAATTCCAACTTTCTTCCCCAAAATCTGCGAATAGGAACGAACCCACGGCCAAAAGAAGTTCCTGTGAGTTTACAACCAGCTTGGCTAAAAGCCCCTTCAATTCCTTACTTACTTTTATTATATTTAACTTGTTTTTTTGGTTGTTACTTAATAATATTCCAAAATTTCCAGCATCTTACACGTCCCAAGATTTGAACCTTCCAACATTTCATGCACATTTGCACTTCCCACCTTTAAGCTATGAGCTCTCTTATTGCTTTATCCTATCTAACTTAATTTTATATTAATTAATTGCTCAATTTTTTCCACTTTGTGCTCAACCCAAGAAATATCATAATTTCTTATTTACTTCTCTTATTCAAACACATTAGATTTAAAATTATTTTCCTAAAAAAAAAACAAATATACTCATAAATCCTCTTCAACGCACCAAATCATGTATTATTTATTTTTATTATTTTATATCTTTTTTTCAAGGTCAAGGATGTTACAAAGATAGATAGATGACAAAATAGTTCAACAGGACTCCATCATACTTCTTTGTGTATTAGCCCAACAGATTTCAAACTCCATGAGAGAAAAGAGAGTACCTACTACCTTCCAAGAGCATTTATATGAATTAAAATCCTGTTTTGGGTACACAAGATGGAAAAAAGGATTAGGAATAGTGTTAGAATCGGATCGCAAACATGGCATAGAAATTAATCACAGAGTAATTCGACACAAATTTATAGTGGTTAGACCCAAGTAACTGTCTGCGCCCACAATAGTCTGCTAAACCAAATCAAACAAAAAAAACGAAACAAAACGAAACAAAACAGTTTTCCACATAAAACTGCATAACCCTACCAAACTTTAACATGGATTCACTTGCAGAAATTATTTATTTGATTCACTTGCAGGAAACCATAGAGCAAAAAACAGTAAAAAACTCTCTCCATAGTGAGGGGGCTCCTTGTGCGCGGTGAGCTCGGGTCTAGTCACTGCATCCGGCTGGATCACCATGACCTCCTCCCACATTCTATTGGGCCGGGTGTGAAGGACGTTCGGGATGAGCGATTTCGGGACCAAAAAAACAGTAAAGAAAGAGAGGAGAATGATTAATTTAAGATGGGACGCCTTGATTGCTTTCCTTCCTTCTGCTTACTAGCTGGCTAGCTCTCCAGTGTCGGAATGATTTTTGAGATAGATTCTTCTCAGCTCTCTCTCACTGATTCTGTTTACTGTTTTCTGGGTGCTTAGTCAAGATTTACTTCAGCCTGTGCTCTCTTCCAATCTTGATGTGTTAGGAGCAGTTGGATCATGTTAGCTTAATTATTTGTACGACGAATGAGGGGATTGAAAAGAAATTTGGACAGATCAAGCCTAACTTGCTCACTGTAGTAAAAAGTAGTCTCAAACTCACAGATCAATCAACTCGTTTCACATCTCTATGTTGAATAAACGTCACTCTTAACCTAAATCTAAATATCATGAGGGAATTGTTTGTGTAAGAAATTATTTTAATTCTCTTTATATTATATTTTAAAATAGTATTAGATTTTCTGATGCTATTTAGCCATTATTCATGGATTGAAACACACGACCATTTTCTTATCCAAACAATGTATTACATTAGAGGTGAGCATTTTTTTTTAATTCTAAAATTAAAAGGAGAAGAGAGAGAGTGTCAAAGATAGAGCATAGAGTATACATTAGAGGTGGAGAGTGTTTGAGACTCTCATTTTCGCGATGCGCATATATAATCAGTCAAGTGAAACTTTGCCATCTTCTGGCAACTCTATGTACATAATCAGCGAGTGAAATATCACCATTCATTCATTATATGGACCCATATGCACTACCAATTTCCTAGGAGACCACAAGTGATGTGAACTCAAAACCTTTCGATGGAAAAAGTAAATTTCAATTAAGTACTGAGCACAGAAATTACACCGTTGGAGGAAGCAAGCATTAAGCATAAATCATGGACTTTTACAGATCATCCAATTGGATTGTTTTCGGCATCTTCATTGACTGATGCCAATACCAACTGGGGTTGAATGATATTACCTTCCCTTCTTGCTTTTCTGCGCTCCCGCTGTAGTCTGAAAGACTCCCTCTTTCTTGCTCTGTAACTGTTGGGGTTTTCAGGCTGCACGACGCGGGGATAAACACTCACCTGTCGATCAACACAATATTGGTGTCAGTCTTAACAGCTTGGGTTGTCTGAAGAGTAAACTATGAGTTCGCAGATCTGGAAGTTAAACCTTTTTCCTGTCCGGTCCAAACTTTTCAAACTTGACTAATCCATCGATCAAGGAGAAGATGGTGTGATCCTTCCCAAGCCCAACGTTGTTACCCGGATGGAACTGCATAGGGCATCCAGAAAAATAAATATTTAAAGTTATCAAAGGAGTAATTAACAGACAACACGATGAGTACTGATACTTCATGTACTGGTGCCTCCAGAGTTGAATTTAGAAGCTGACAGTACTTCTGGATCAACACTGTGTTATCAGACCTGGTGAACTATTGAGTCTGTTACTTGTATGCACCTTAATAATCAGGGCATCTCAATATCACTCTAGCCTGTGTTAACAAGTATGAAGAAGAGGTGGCAGCATAGATGAGTAATAGAACGCAAGTTCTTTGCTTGGTCCTCTCAATCTTGTTCACACTGCTATTTCATAGCTTCATCAGCTTGGATTAGCTTTTGAGCAAATCCAAATGCCTTTTATATTTCCAGCAGCGGGAGGAAATTATGAGAACTCACTAACCCATTGCAAATCTTGCTTGGTAACCATATGAAAACTGGTTACTGCAGGAAACTAAAGACGCCACATAACTCATTAGTAATGTGATTTCAACATTTTCAAGAAAATTAATAAGAAAATCCTAAGAGGAATCCTGGATCAAAAAAGGCAAGGTCCTAAAATTTTTGTAAAATCTCCAAACTGCCTTATGAAGACATCTGTAACCACTTTAGGAAGAATTTCTAGGGGAATGACTCCTAATATTGCCAAGTGTGAACCAAAGACTACAATTATAGAACACCACAACCCTTAAATTCCACTAGGTGGGGTCAGTCATATGAATTATAGCTTTCCAATCAAGGTTTCCCACAAAATTTTCTTTGGCTTTATTTTAACTCTTTTGCTATAAACTTCTTCAATTTCATCTACTTATATCATAGGTACATTTAAGTCTTTATTTCAAATATCTAACAACAAAAAAATATCAAGCATTAATCCTACTGCATCAAATCAGCTATATGGATTCTAAATCATTAATCGTCTCTATTTATGACTTTATCTTTTCTAAAGCCATTATAATGCATATCATCTCCTCATATGCTCAAATCATTTTAATAGTGTCATATGCATTTGATTGTTAAATATCATAATAAAAATGACAAGAAAATTGAGCAACTATAGAATGATAACAATCAACTACACAAGGCATTACATTTATATCAAAAAGCCTTCCATTTAATGAGATAGAAAAACCACGTATCAAATACAAAACCTCACCATTATTAAATAGTGAATACAAAATTATCTCAAAACAATGAGAACTCAACAACTCTCAAATATTTGACCAAGATAATTAAGGAACAACCAAAATCAGGAGACAGCACAACAATTAATTGAATGCTGAAAAAAAAAACAAAATGCAGCCCTTTTTCCTTCTCTTGAACATCTAGAGCTAACCAACAAAAACAAAAAATCCTAGGCCCATATACTAACTTTCTTGAACTGTGTCAAGAGAAATTCTGAAGTTCCTTTTCAATTGTTTTTTTTTCCCTTGTTGGGATGACTCAACCAATCTATAGGAAAAGCAAAAACAACATAATCGCATCAGTGCAGCATTTCTATCAATGGGCATATCCTTTGTAAAGCCAAATATATCCTATGTCCGTGGGTCCCCTTGGTTCTGTGCTTACATAGAGCAAATTTGAAGGAAATCATAATCCAGTGGAGTAGCATAACAAAACAAAATTACCAAATAAATCTAATAAATGCATATTATTACGCATCCAACAAACCTACCCACATCCAACATAGGAAAACATAAAAGTTTATGAAGAGGAATTGACAAAAAGTATGATTCCATGAGAAATTACAAAGAAAGGTGTTGAATATTCAAATCTGGAGCGAGATTCAGATGCTATAGACAAGATGATGAAGTTTGTGATAGTTGATCTCCAATGGCTCTTTCATCTGTGATGTACATCACAGTTATGAAACAAAAGAAAGGGCATTCTCATCTTTCTATTTATAATCCCAGAGCTCTGTATGCCCCCTCCCCTCACACACACACACAGTATTGGTAATTCCAAATTCCTTCAATGCAAAAACCACAGACCCTTGTAGTCATTTCATATTTGAGGCAACAAATGATTTTAAGGCAAGAAACCCTTAAACGAGATTCTCATTCAATCTTGTATCAGATAAGAGTAAGATTTTGTGGCCATATTTTTTATCATAAATAGTTGAGCTCCTAAATAGATAAAAGCAATTGAAAGAAATTTTTAATTACACTTGATTTGTGGGTCCAGAGTATAAATATTAGGGCCTAGTAGTATTGGCTCAATGTGTTCAAATGAAAGAAAAGGGCATTGTTTGGGTATTTTTGTTACTGAGGTCATTTGTATTATCTCTTAATTTAAGTTATTACATCAGTATTTTAGAAGAATACTTAGAAGGAGCTAGGTTTCCATTATTTATAAATATTCTTGTATGAATCTCTTCTTAATTGGCAAGTTTCTCACATAAATTTGAGATCTTCTGTAGTTGATAATTATTTGCTGCTTAAATTTTTTTGCTAGCTATTATTGCATCATTTAATTCACACTTGATGATTCTGATCTCCAACTAAATTCCTTATACTTCCTGGCATAGTTGTTCAACAAGCTTCCCTCAAATCTAATCCCAGTAGCATATCATTGGTGGATATGCCAATCAACAGTAATCACCAATACAATTGCTCAAAGGACAAAAGAGAGAAACCAAGTATTCACATAAGAGAAAGAAAATGATACCACGTATAAAAACCTTTCCTAAGTTTCTCTGTACTTATTTTCCAATAGGCGAATGGAGTGCTACTTGTTCATTCATCACCTATTTGTTTGCTTGATTGATGGTCCTTTCTGGCTCATTACTAAACCTTCACTCAAAGGTTAGTCTTAGCAAAAGTCGTAAAGGCATTCCATGTCCTCTTCCAATTCAATGGAAGACGAGAGGAATACAGAGGAAGCCAGCTTCAAATAGAAGACACAAATCAGGAGTAAACCCTCTCATCAAATCCATAAACCAAGCAAAAAAAAAAAAAAAGAATACGGAGAGCACACAAGAGGAAGTTAGCATAAAGCCCTGTATCACCAAAGTTTTCAACACCATGTGGGTTAGAATAAAAGTTAAAACACCAATTCCGCTAACTTAAGAAGGCAATGAGCTGCAATAACATCGCAAGTCAAATGACATCGTGAAGCAGTGAAACCATGGAGATGCACAATCAAAGGTAAAAGATATGTATAAAGTTGCACTATTGCTGTCATAAAAACGCCATTGTTATATGGGAACTGAGAAGAAAAGGCAAGGAAATTCGTATGCGAATGTAAAAATGCATACAAATAACAAATCTCATTTCTTTTCATTTTCCCTCCCGCCGGAAATTATAGAATTAAGTGGAAGTCGAGAAAATCAAAGTCCATACCTTGGTGCCGCGCTGGCGAATAATGATAGCGCCAGGCTTGGCAACCTGGTCGCCGAAAATCTTAACACCAAGCCTCCGCCCTCTGGAATCTCGACCATTCTTGGTGCTTCCCGCTCCTTTCTTGTGCGCTGATTCGATCGTCAATGGGGATTTCAACAGAAACGACACGGAGGTCTTTTGCCCCAAACTGATCGAACCAAACTCTCCTTTGAGGAAGGACGAAGACGAGCTGGAAGACAACGATAGTCCTCTGAATGCCGCCCCCAGGTTCATACTCACAGTCGCCGCCGCCGCCATTGCCCTGCAGCACAGAAACGCATAATCAAAACTAAAAGCATATGCAATTCACATATATGGATGGATAAACTGTCAACGAACTAGGGTTTGTTTCGAGCTTACTGATGAGAAATGCAGCGACAGATAGCTTCTGCCTTGGAAGGGACGGAGGGAGGGAATTTAAACCTTATCCATCTTCATTGGAGTTCAGGAAGCTTGTGCGCAGGTGCACTGTAGCGTATTATACACCTTCCCCTTTAGAATCCATATGATTGTGCCACGTCATAGATCCCCTCGCATCCTAAAGCCAAACTGATTGACATATATGATTATTTTATTAAAATACTACTAATTTTTAGCTTATTTACAAAATTATATCTACTATAAATTTAGGTTGATATTTATTATAATTAATTACATTTATTAAAATATCTTAAATTTCTACTTAACTTTTTAGTATCAGTTATTTCGTGTCAGATGTAATTATTTTAATTAATTTTAATTGGTTTAGTTAATTTCATTAGACATTTAAATTGATTTTTTAAAACTTTAATTAGGTTTTGTTATATATAAGTTGGATTAATTTGATTTGGTTTTCAAAATATCCTTTTTTTTTTTTTTTTTGCTAAATAAAGGAATAAAGGACCCCTCATTTGGTGGATAAGTTGCCCAAAAAATGCAATTAACAAACTATATTTAGGGGTTTACTTAGATAGTATTTATTAACTAATATATGGATTAAAAAATATGGGATATAAAAAGCATTCCAGTCGAGTATGTTGCGATATGTGATGCTACTAAGAAATCTATTTGGATTTGAAAGTTTTTTTGGGGACGTTGATGTGGTTCCAGCCATTTTGTCACTAATATCTTTGTATTATGACAACAATGGAACTATCGGGCAGGCGAAGGAACCTAGGTCTAATTAGAAGTCCAAACATATTGAGCATCGATTTCATTTTATTCGAGAAATTATAGCATGTGGAGCCGTGCAGTTGTAGAAAATAGATTCAACAGATAATATAATTGACCCACTCACCAAGGTTATGACTCAGTTACAGTTGGATCGACATATTAAAAAGATGGGTATTCAATTTCTACCAATGGTGTAGCATTAAATGTATATGTGATGTAAATTAGCATTAGTGCAAGTGAAAGATTGTTAGTGTTATGTGCCCTGATACTAGATTTGAATAACATCTAGTGAATTTGTTTTAATACATTAATTATATTTTTGTATAAATTAATAAAAAAACAAGATTTTTTCATTCATATTTTTTTTCAATCAATTATATGAATAAGTCCTTAGATCTTCTGTATGAGAATCTTATTCTCAATGTGATAAGACTGTGATAGGATTTTCTAGTAACAAAAATTTTTAAACTATTTATAGTCCTTAGATTTTTTTGATGAGGACTCCGATTAATCGAGTATAAACTAGTCAAAGGTTACTATCTCGTTAGGTATGAGAATACTAATGGGATGATAGTGTGTCACATATCATATGACATTAGATGTCGTTAGTAAACTTGTGAGTGGTTGTTGGGAACGATCAGCTGAATGTGACGTCAATGATTGACCATATAGCCTAGTGGATAATGGTCAAGTCATCAAGTTGCGATGGTATATTGATCCTTAGAGTTGAAATGGCACAGTTATTTGTGTATTAGTGTGTAATATTTGTTAATGAACTGAACTACTCAATTGGAAGTTGAAAACGTTCATCTATGTGATTTTGTATTGCTGGTTTATGGAGACGGGTATTGGGAATATGATCTGTTGCCTTCATCGGTATTTAATAGGATAAATGTCCTATATGATCTACTATTAACCTGATAAGACAATCCCTGGCCAGGGTAGATTAAAAGTCAGGAAATGTGTTTCTTGAGGTATTATCTAGTCACATTAATAAAGTCTGACACATAATTATCGAATTTGTGAGTTTGTCACTCCATAACTCTAATTTAATCGGCACGTTAGGTGATGGAAGGATTATAACATACGGTAATCGTCAACTGTAATAGGTTCACTTGAAGTGATACTTCACTACCACCTATATTGTTCTGAACCGCTATTAGGCACTATTCAGGAACTCTCAAAATATTGTTAGGATTTGAAGAAGTTCCGGTAATGGGTCAAGGGGTTAACTAATACCGAAAAGGGTTTTAATGTTATCTGATTGTTAGCGAGTAATGAACCTAAAAAGTCACACACCATATAGTGTTGTATTTGGTATCGACATTGTGTGCCCAAAATATCTCTGAAAATGGTTGATCAAAAGTTGACTCTTGACCCCTCTTATTAATAGTGTATAGTAATAATACATAGTACATAATGTGAAATCAATTATTAATTGTACAGTAAAAGACGGCGGATGGCAAATAGTGCATAGTGTATAATGAAATCAATTATTAATTGTATAGTAATCAATGGCAGTAGACGTGAGAAATAATGGAAATAGGAGAAAAAGAAAAGGGGAAGGGGCGGGGCCTTTGCCCAAACTCTTCTTTCTCTCTCTTTCTCCCTCACACATTTTTGCTTCATCTTCTTCTTTTTTCTTCATCTAAAAAATATTTTGTTATCACAGAAATATTTTACGTGCAAAGGTCATGCGTAAAATTTTGAGACATCGGCACTAATGATACGTAAATTCTCTGTGTCTAACATGGGATAACTAGAACAGTACCCTACTGCATATTAGGTGTGAACAAACTAGGACCACTATAACGTGAAGTGGATATGATCTCAGTACATAAACCATTCATGTACCCTAACTTTACATCGGACAACAAGTATGAGATTTATTTATGCATTCAATTGTTAAATATGTGTGTTGATTAAATAGCCAAACTCTGTATGGCATGTATATTATATTTCGTTATGTGTAGTATTAATGATTCCCTTCAAGTTTTTGATAATAAGAGGGATATTTTGATTAAATTTTTTTTTTATCTCAATACTTATCATATTTTAACAAACATGTGTAATTCTTAGTACATTTCAAAAAATTTAATAAATAGTTTGATAAAAATATTAAAATATTTTTCAACATTATTTTGACCATTTCATATCTTAATCTGAAAAATATTTTAACGTTATCTTAATACTAACTTATTTTATTCATTTTAACAAATATTACCTTAACTGAAATTAAATTGTCATTTAAATGATTCACCAAATCTTTTGTTAGACTTCAGTACTAGTATTATTAATCTCCCCTTAAAACTAACTTGTAATGACAAAAGATCAAATCAAATGATGAACAAAGTCACTCTCAACATTCGACCATTAATCATCTTAGGCGTACTTCACATTTTAAACCATAATTTAATATTGTTCTATGGTATTAGTAAAATGATACTAAATATCAAGCAAAACCAATAGATACCCCCACAAATTAAATTAAATTATTAATGTGAATAATCTTGATGAACCATCATAATACATCATTCACTCTTAACCTTCACTTAAAACATAATAGACGGCGACAAAAATCTGATCTAAAGTGTTATAATTGTGACTCAAAATTTAAATTTGATTGGAATTGATATTTTTCTAATTGTGATTGAGATTTTAAATTTGACTATGATTAGAGTTAATCTAAAATTGAAGATTTATTTTTGTGATTTGTGTTTTTGTCAAAATATAATTTCTTATATATATGAGTGTTAAATTTATAAATACTTACTCAATACCCGTAAATTATGGAAGTTATATCTAGGGATGGCAATTACAATCGAGATTGTGGGGGAGCTGAATTGAAATCGAACCGGTCAACGCAATTAAAAACTGTTTGACTGGGAAATTATTTGGTTTGAAAAAAAATCGAACACTATTTCAATGGGTATGGTTTGTTTATGGTTTTCACTAAATCCAAACCAAAACTTGAACCAAAGTCGAACTGAATATACATATATATAATATATATATATTGACTAATGCATTTTTTTTAGAAGTATTTTAACTAATGCATTACAAATATATAAAATATTTAACATTTATAAAGTAATTAACAAATAAAAATAAAATCTAATATTAAATTATTTTATTTTATTTTTATCAATCAAATAATTATTAATAAAAATAATTAATTAAATATTAAAAAAAATAAAACTTGACGGGAGATTATGGATCAAACTAAAAAAACTATGGTTAAAACTAAAACTGAACCGAAACCAAATGGTTTGGTTATGGTTTTTAATTTTTAAAACTAATGGGTAATGGTTTGATTTTGATTTTAATAGTTTAAATTTAATTTAGTTATGATTTTGACAAAAATCAAAACTAAACCAAATCATTGACAATCCTAATTGTATCACTATTATTATATTAATATTATCATAATAATATTTTATTCTTTCTTTCATAATTTTTCTCAATTTTAGTTTTTTACGATAATTTGATTCTTATCAATAAAAAATGTTAAGGCAAACAAAGGCGAAAAATTCGATTTCAACTTCACTCTCACTTTTGAAAAAGCATATATTTTCATCTTTCAAGAGGTAAAGCTATACCTTATTTTAAGCATATATTTTCATCTTTCAAGAGGTAAAGCTATACCTTATTTTTGAAGGGATGGTGCATCTTTCTGGCTCCAATTCTACCTTTCGCTACTGAGACGTCTGATCTTCGCCCATTTCTGCCTTCTTCTGAACTCACATAGCTTGGGATGAAAGATAGATCCATCAGAGATGATGGAAAGATCCATTGCTACTAATTCAGAATTCTATATATATATAATATGTCGGCTTGATCATGGGATTGTAATTAATTTATATATGGGCTATTTTGATATAGGTAATTAAGGTGACTTCATTTATTTATTATTAATAACAATAATTATTAAAAAGATAATTAATACAATACCCATCTAATTTTTCTTTATTCCCAAGCCAACATAAAAGTAAGGTTGCGTATAAATGAAAATAAAAAATGGATATAATACGAAATAAAAGTGAATTTTTTTTTAAAAAAATAAGAAACGAAAACGTAAAAGAAACACGCAAATAAAAAAATATAAGAGTATTTTTGTAAACATAATTTTTAATATAAAAATAGTTATTTAATATAAAAATAAACATAAATTTCACAATGTATTTAAATAAATTTAAGAAATAATTAAAAATTTTGAATTAGTTAGAGACAAAAAAAATTTCATCTCTAACCTTTTTGTAGACGAATATGTGTTTTCAAATCGAAAACAAGTTTTTCATAATTTTCTAATATTATACAATAACCTCAAAATATTTTTAAAATTATAAAAATAACCTGAGATTACTTTTTGATTTTTCAAAAATAGAAACATTTTAAAAATACCATTACGACATCTCTAATGTTAGTTGGAGTTTGCATCTCTTCCTTTTTCTCTCTTTAGAGCATCTCCAATGGGGAGTGGCATCTGGAGTGCCATTTCCATAACTGTCAAAATGGCACCCCAGATTAAAAATTAACCACTCCAATGGAGGTGGGATATGAGGTTGTAAAATGGCAACAATCCTCTTGGGGTGTAATTTTTGTAATCTCTGGAGAGAGAAAAAGAGAGATATGCAAACTCCAACAACCATTTTTAATTGGTCTATTTCAACTTTTATTATAAAATATTGATAATACCTCTATTTTGGCACTTACCATTGGAGTAAGTTTATTTTTTGAAAGTGCTATAACACTATTTAAAGTTGTAAATAAGTAATTTAGCACTCCAAAATAGCACTCCCCTTGGAGATGCTCTTAGAGATTGTAAAAATGGCACTCCAAGAGGATTGTTGCCGTTTTACAATCCCATATCCCACCCTCATTGGAGTGGTTAATTTTTAATTCGGAGTACCATTTTGACGATTATGAAAATAACACCTCAAATGTCACTCCCCATAGGAGATGCTCTAATAGCATAAAAAGATGCGTGTACTGTATTATATTGTATGCCATGATGATGCTCGTCCAAACAAAATATTTTTTTAATATTATAAAATATTTTTAAAATTATAAAAATGGCCCATGACATTTTTTGATATTTTAAAAATGAAAATATTTTTAAAACATTGATAAGATGACATTTTCATACATCATAGCATAAAAGAATAGTTGTATTATATTGTATTGTATGTGATAGAGGATGCTCTTATAAACAAAATATTTTGGCAGCATTTTTCGTCCTAAAAATTCTGTAAATTAAAATAACCGACAATTACATAAATGGTATTTATTAACAGAAGGCTTGGCCGCCGCCGCCGCCCACAGTCCCATTGGGGGCGGCTGGAATCTGAAAGTGCCAGAGCCGGCCCACGGCCTTCACCCGAAACTTCTCGCACAAGAACTCCTTGGCGAACGTCTTCTCCACCTTCCGATTCACGTCGTGAAGGATAACGTGCGTCACCCCGGGGCGCACTCTAGCCCTCGCCATCACGGCAGCCGAGAATATCGCAGCCATCCGCCCCGGCGCCTCCGCGAAGTACCCCCTCGGCCCGTCGATCATGATCACGTCCCACTCCTTCTCGTACACCTCCGCCGGCAGACGGCTGAGCGCTAACTTGCACCGGGTGTTGCCGCGGAGGTGGGCTCGGGGCGGCAGGCAGCGGGGCTCGCCGCGGTAGGAGGCGAGGAGGGCGTTGGCGTCGGCCAGGCGGGTGGTGTAGCGGACGGCGTGGGCGAGCAGCGAGGGCGCGTCCTTGAGGACACGGTGGAGCCACCGGACGTCCTCCTCGAGGAAGAGGGTGGTGCCGCCGGGATTGAAGGCGGACCACATGAGGGAGTCGTGGCCGAGGCCGAAGACGAGGAAGTTGCAGGGGGAGAGAGAGTTGAGCACGTCGAAGGTTACTCGGATTTCGGCTCGGGATTGCTGCGGGACGGCGCGGTTGGTGGCATAGTGGAGGATGGAGTTTAGCTGCGGTGGAGTGGAGGCGCAGGAGCCGGAGCACGTGCAGGGGAAGGGGGCGGCGGCTGTAGTAGCGGCGGTTCGGCTTAGAGTAGCGATCATGAGAGCGCCGATGGCGACTAGGAGGAAGAGGAACGTGACGAAGAGGGGCTTGCCGATCACTACATGACCGCCGTTCTTCGTCATCTCCGGAGTTTGTGTTTGTTTGCTGAGATATTCTTGAAGCGAATTGGGTCGCCTTTTATGGTGGAAGCTCAAGCACAGTGCTAGTGACGCATTACCAAATGCAATTTCTTGCTCTATTATAACATTAATTAGAGGAAAATGACATTGTTAATGAAAAACAAACATGTTAACTAACCACTAATCCAAGTAGGTACTAGTAGTTAAGTACTAAGACAGTTTAATAACATCGTTTATTAAGGTTCATGCATTTAAGTCGATTGATAAACAACATTGTGAACGAAGTTCTAACATGTAAAATTAAGTGAGATGAATTAGATCCAGCATTATAGGCGACCTCATTCAAAAGAAAAAAGGGCCTGCAAAAATAGGAAAATAAAATGTTGTTGTTGTTGGGGTGAGTGTGAAAATATATTATGCATACAATGCAAATCAGAGTTAAGCTAAGGAGATGTAGCTTGTCAATGTTTGTATGCCACACAGTTGAGACAGCAGTTCAAAATAAAAGTAAAGAAACATGTCAAGGTGAAGCATATATATATATATATATATATGTTAGATATACCTCAGCAGCATATATAGAATCAGACTAGTTTGTGGAGAATAGGGTACGAATCTTGTCCAAGGAGGCTTCAAACAAAGCAAAGCACTCGAATCTATGGACCATAGCTGGTGCTCCCTCTCTCATAATTTGAACTCACTGCGAAGCTAGCTCTTGCCAACTTCCTCAGCTGCTTCATCTCATTTTCTGGCTCTAGTTTAAGTCCTTTAACTTGTTTTCCTTCCCGGGGTTGAAGGCCGGTCTCAGCAGTCATCGGAACAGAGGTGCTCGGGTCTGGCGACAAACCAGGACTAACCACAGGGACCACTGTTGCAGTCATCACACTCGAACATGGGACTGAATCAGGGCCTGCTTTTAGTCGGGAGGATTCACCGGCTCTTGAACAATAGCTCCTCGGGAGAACAAGGAGGAGGAGACCCCTGGCAGCATTTTTTAGGCCTAGCTTGAAAGAATTTGGTTGCGGCTTGGAGAGACTAAGAAGGCAGTTTATGATAGCGTACCACTCGTTTATCATATGTGAAACATACGTAACAAAGAGGAAACCAAGCATTGCATACCCAAATTTGTGTTCCTTAATTGAATTTGTGTCATTTAGGCTTGTCGATAGCATGAAGAGGCCTGCCTCACACAAGAGTGACACACTCTCCACTGCGTTTACTGCCCGGCTGATATATGGTTTAAGGGAAAACAGGTATATGAACTGAACCAAGGTGATGGCTAGTGCAAAAAGGCTCTGTTTCAAACCTCCTGATGAGAAAGCTCCGGCTGCTATCCCTAAAGTTGCTCTTCTGAAAAGATCAAGGAGTATATATGAGGATCTGGCACATCCTAAGAGCCTCTTAGACTTGGGAATTCTGTATTCTTCATTGCTGTCAACTGAACTTGGAACCCCCATTCTTCGGTTCCCACTAAGGCCGACTTCTGCCTGCTTTCCCTTGCTGTTTGGGTCATTTTGGTCTTCTATGACAAGGATTGGAGGACCCCTCCAGCTCTCAAAAAGAATCCCAAATCGAGAGAGGAAAGAAGATGGAAACCCCTCTCTATATCGCCATTTTCCAATGGCAGGCCTCCCGGTGAAGAGAAGCCACAGTTTTGTATGCCATGGCTCCCTCTTTTCAATGCCCTTGACTTCTGTATACTGCGCAAAGCTCCCAGAAAATACGATAATTATAAGAAAGAGGCATATTGATAAAATGAAACCTCCAGGGATGGCTAGCAACAAAGTCCCTGTAAGGATTCCCCCTGCTGTACCACCTGCACATTGTATTACTTGGCTTGAGTTATGAGAAACTTCTAGTGAAAAATTCTTATTTTTTGAAGTACGATAAACAGGATTGCTTACCTCTGATGACAAAAGCTGCAGATTGACAGATGCAAGGTAGCATAATAATCAGGAGAAAGAGCTCAAACCTCGGAACTGAAAGTCTCCCATAAGCAGGTGTTTGAGTCCTCCATCGAAGGAAAAGAAGTGTCACTATATGGGTTGTTAGTAAACCAACTCCTCCTACACCAAGCCAGAACAAGTTCATTTCCAAGTCCTGCCATCTATTTAGAGGGCGGATTTAGCTTTGACAAACACATTCTCTTTATTGATGGTCACTGTTGACCATAGATATGAAGTATAGCGAATAACTTGGCTTATCATTTTATCTTCAAATATTAAACAAGTAAAGAGAAGCATACAAACCCTGTATATCTCTCCATTCTTTTAATGACATGGCTGGCAGATAATGGCTCTCCTCGCTGCAAGTACAGTGACTCAACAGTTCAAAAAAAAAAAAAAAGCTTCCGTATTTCATCGAAAAAGTTAGCATCTCAAGTGAATACTCACCAGAAAATAAGTGAAATATTCAGTGGAATCTAGGGGTAGCCCATATGGAAGGTTTTTCATGGTTACATTATCAAGCACTGGGAGCCACCCATTCTTACGGTAAGTCCCTGTTGAAATGGGTCTTCTTCCTTGTGAGTAAGAGGAGTAACTGGTTAAATTTAGTTTATATGCACATTGAGCTCCTTCTGAAGAGGGCAATCCATAGGATGACTGTCTTTGTTTCACTTCAAGCTCCATTTCAGTCGTGTACAACTTGTTGGGCCACATTGAAGAGCTCGCCTTCTTCCATGGAAGCTTTTGGCGGGGTAAAAGCCACCTTAGACCCTTTGTTGTCTCAAAATATTCTACCGGCAGATAAACCAAGAGCCAGTCTGCAAGAACAAACACTTGCAGGTGTCCCACCATTCCCTATTGTAAAATATCATGCAGAAAATTAAATAAATAAAGAGAATAATCTTAATGTGATTTATGAACATGAAAATTGCAGCGTTTTGAGAAAGAAAAAGCAGGTTGATTGAAATCATATAAAAATTTCATAAGGTACACAGAGACATACAAGCAGATTCATTGTGGGATCAGAGAAAAAAGTGTCCCTGCAAGTTAGAGTGCCGGCTGCTTCTAGAGTTGCAGAAGAAAGTGAAAGCACAGCAGCAGTTAGTGATGTTGCTAGTACACCGGCAGTCATGAATGAGTGGAGTGCAATTGGTATAGGAGGGGCTGAGTCTGTAAACATGAGAGTCAAGAACAGGGAATTAGCTGCACCTACTAAATGTTATATTCTTCTTTCTTGGCGGAATGTTAGATCCAAGGCAAAAATAACTTGGCCATAAACGGTATCCTATAGAAATATAGTTCAAAATAGCAAAACAATCGAATTTATCTGCCTAGGAATTAGTCTTCAAGCCTCAAGAATTCTGTAAAAACAAAACCGTTAAGAGGGGGCAAGACATTCCCTGCGTAAACACTTTGATGTTTAAATTAGATTCATGAATGTAGCAAAAGGAAGTGCAAAGCTCTTGAATTGATAAAAAGTGACTTACTTGGGAGGAGGGACCCTCTATTTATAGATGAAACTGTTGGGAAGTGATAACAATCCTTGATATATCGAGATTAGAATTGTTGCAGATAATCTTTATTCGCTGTAACAACAACATATCCAGCCTTTATCCCACTATGTGGGGTCGGCTACATGAATTCTAGACTTCCATGTATTTATTCGCTGTAAATTTTTAGAAAAAAAATTCCGGAGGTATTTGTTTGCACAATGGTTTTGGGAATGCCCCGTGAGAGGGGTTACCGGTAGGGTTGTAAATGAGTCGAGCTGCTCATGAGCGAGTTGGCATTCAACTCAGTAAGAGCTCATTCGTGTTCAACTCGTGTTATAAACGAAATGGGCTTGACCTCTAATTTGGAGCTCACCTCATAAATTAGCCGAGCTTGAGCAAGGCAAAGCTTGCCACAATTCGGCGCGCGAACAAGTTCATGAATAGGCTCGTACACAGGCTCACAAAATAATTTTTTTTTATTATTATAACTTGATATTGGTAGTAATTATTAATTCTTGTATTTTAATTTATAAGAGAAGGAATATGAAGATTCCTTTCGCATAGAGTTGGTGGTTGATTGAGGATTGAAGATTAAAGATTTAAGATATTTTTATTCATGGACAAGTGGCTTTGAACATGTTTATATTACATTGTTGTGTTTAAAATTTTTATTTATTTTGTTATTTTTCCTTGTGTTTGTGATAAAGATGTTTATGTTTGTTTGAATAATGTTGTATTTATCTTGAGAACTTATGCTTGTATTTGTTATATTTTTTGTTATGTAAAAATTGATTTTAATAGCTTTAATTAAAAAAAAAAATTCCTAGTAAGTTCCAGCTTGAGCTCGGCTCACCAGAAGTTTGTTTATCATGTTGAACGAGTTGGTTTGAGCTCGAGCTTAGTAAATCCTTAACAAATTTTTTATCTCAAGTCGAGCTAACATTTTTTCTAATGAGTCGTGCTCAGCTCGGCTCGATTACAATCCTAGTCACTAGGAGACTGCTTAGTCTCTTAGAGGATGGAGCTTGCGGAATTTGTCTAATAAGTCTCCCAAAGACCCTTCTTCTGATAGGATCTTCCAGGCCCTTTGTGGCTTTTTCTTTTGCTTTTATCCGTTGTTTTATTGAGCTTGTCTTTGATGAGCTCTTGGCAATGGGCCTTGGTCCATTACTAATTAATTCCTACAAACTCTTTTCTCTTAGTGTCATGGAAGGAAGAGTTTTGTGTTTAATGGACCGTCCTCCCAAACGGGTGCTTTTTCTTATGGTAATAACTTTTTTCTTTTTGGCTTTAGCACGAACCTTGTCTCGTTGGATTTTTTTTTTCATCCAATGGATATGGTCTTTTGCTGCCTTTTTGTCATATGGTCTAGATCCCCTCAGCCTCTGTTGTTTCAACTCTTAGGGTTTCCCTATAAAAGGAGGGCCCTAAATTATTTCTTCATTTTTTTTTAACTTTTTACCCAAGCGATGCTTCCCAGAGTCTTCCATAAGAGCTTTTTTGCTTTCTTGCATATCTCCTAGAGACTTCTTTGCATATCCCTCGAAGACCTTTTCAATCACCCACAAACTTACTTAGTCGTTTTTTCAAGCCTTCTGGAGACTCTTCTAATTCTAGTTAATCTTTTGAGTAAGTGATGGCTAGAACAAAACAAGTTAAGTGATGGAGACTTGCTTGGTCCTCCAGTCTTTGCGGTAAGGGGATCAAGTGCAATTGCACTCTACCCAACCCCTAACAATGGTGTTCATCCAAGTTAAGAACAAACATAGCCTCCTAACATAGCCTCGTCTTAGCTAGGAACAAGAGAAGGAGAAGGAAGCCAGCAGGAGCTTTCAGCACCCACTACCCTTGCCAAAGGATTATGGGCTGCTTGAGGCTATGAAGAAGGAATGAGAGATGTTGCCAGTGGAGGTGGAGGTACGTGAGGCTAAGAAGGAAGAGTTGTGGTCCCCTTGGCGTGAATAGACAGACCAGCAGCATCTTAAGTGACATGAAGCTGCTTATTCACCCCTGCAGCCTGCATCACCTTGAGCTTTCGAGCCTCATAAGCATCAATTCTCCTAAGAGTTGCACTACCACAACCCTATTCTACAAAACCAAAGGCAAAGTGTAAGTTACTGAAAGGAAATAGACGAAAAGAAGACTATGGTAAGACAAAAAGGCAAAAGAAAGAAATATCCTCAAAAGAAACATGCTCCTGTAGGGATGTGGAGGTGTGCAAGTGAGACTCCTATCTCATCTTCATCCTCCTCTCCCTCTATTCATCATCAGAAGAGAAGGACATTGGCTGAACACCACCACTCAAAACATCCCCAACGAGTCCAGAATCACTCCTGTCAACTGAAGGGTCGACAGGGGACACAACACCCCCACTTAAAGTCCTAAAGGGACCTGCCAATTGTACGACCAAAAGCCCCCATCCCACAGTGACAATGTTCTCACAAGTTGAAATCTCATGAAGACGAGCAAGCCTGGAGAAACTAACTTCCTTATAGTTGTGCTATAGACTACATGAACACTCTTGTGGGAGAAGGAAACTGAACTGCCTAAGCCTTTCGATCATCATCGCAACACTATTGTAGAGTAGCACTCCAATTAGCCGAGGGCTTTATTACAAATAGGCTAGTCTCAAAACCATCTATCTTATTTAGAAGATTGACAAAAAGTTTGCTAACCCCTGGTCCTCTTTGAAGGGAAAAAAGCTACCCCTCTAATCCTATAGAAGCAACTAAGCAATTTAAGGGAAGGCACCACTCCCCTCTAGTGGCACAAAATAAAAAAGGCCATCAATTGGGCCCATCCATTCAGGTGAAGCTAAGTTAGAACCAAAAAACTTGTCCTCAAAAAACTGATGCCAAACTTAGGGATGGGGAACCTAAGACCCGCCGCTAAGGAAGCCTCATGGACACCTATACAATCCTCATTAATACGAGCAACACAAGTGTCCCCCTACCCAGGTACCTTCTCCTCATAATCTTCGAGGAAAGGAAAACAAGCCCTCACTCTTTTGAGATTTGCCTCCATGAACCTAGAACCTTTCCCTGACAGCACCCTTATCTCCCAAAGAAGATGCAACCCTCGTTATTTGTTTTGTTCTGGCCACCACTTAAAAGGATTAACCCAAAAGAGTCTCTAAAAGGCTTGAAAAAATGACCAAGCAAGTTTGTGGGTGATCGAGAAGGCCTTTGGGGGATATGTGAAGAAGTCTCCAAGAGATATGCAAGAAAGTAGAAAAGCTCTTCCGAAAGAATCTGGGAAAAATTGCTCGATAAAAAGTAAAAAATGAAGAAATAACTGAGGGCTGCTCTTTTATAGGGAAACTCTAAGAGACAAAAACGATAAAAAGACAGAGAAAGACCACAACTGTTGAATGAAAGAAAAAGATTGAGGCAAGGTTCATGCTAAAGCCAAAAAGAAAAAAAGTTAGAACCATCAAAAAAGCACTCCTGCGAAAGAGTCTCTCAGAGGACAGTTTGACAAACACAAAAACTCCTCCCTTCGAGAGACTCAAAGAAAAGAGTGGGAGCAATTGATGAATAATAGACCAAGGCCCATTGCTGAAGGCCTATAAAAAGCAAGCCTAAGAAAACAATGGATAAAAGCAAAAGGAGCCATAAAGGACCTAGGAGTCCCTCTCAGAAAAAAGGTCTTTAGGAGACCTATTAGGAAAATTCCACAAGCTCCATCCTCCAAGAGACCAAGCAGTCTCCTTGTGACCCCTCTTACGGGGTATTTCCAAAATTAATGTGCAAACGGTTATCTCCAAAGTCTTCTCCTAAAAATTCGCAACGGATAAGGATTATCTACAACAACCCTAATCCCGATATATCAAGAATTGTTATCACTTTCCAATGATTTCATCTATAAATAGAGGAAGATCCCTTCTCCTAGGTAAGTCACTTTTTATCAATTCAAGAGCTCTGCATTTTCTTTCGTGATCTCTAAGAATTTAATTTAAGTATTAGAGTGTTTGCACATGGAATGCTTTGCCCCCTCTGACAGTTTAGTTTTTGCAGATTCTCAAGGCTTGAAGACTAATCTCCAGGCAGACAAATTGTATTGTTATATTCAAGCAACAACAATTGTATTTCATTTTTGTACCATTTAGCATACTTAAAAACAAAAATGGACCAACTGGTGGGGCATGAACAAGGAGAAAGAAATTATCCATACAATGCTTGGAATTGAGGACATTAGAAGCCAAGTTTAGATTTCCTGAAATATCATTTACTTGTCCTGCAGGAACAATGATGGATACATCTTGTGATTCTGCTTGGACTGTCAGTAAGTATAGAGCTCTCGAAAGTTCTTCAAATCTACACAAACCAACACCACAAATCAGACAACTACTTTTGAAAATAGTATTGATCGAGTGAGCATAAGCAAAAACTTATCTCCTGCTAATATTTGAACAGTCTTCAAACCGAAGTTTGTTTTATGCCTCAGTAAGCAGTGTTGGTCCAATTTTAATACTGTTAAGCAATATGCACCTGCCTTGTGAGACTCCCCCCTTCACTTCAACCTTTGAGGGCTCAAATCCAAAAACTGGCTTTGTGAACTCAATTATTATCTTGATGATGGGATCTGTTGTAGCTCTCGATGAGCTTGTGCGCAAGCCTACTCTAGGCTCATTTGAATCTAAAAGACAAGCCCATTAGATTAGATTTTAAATCAGACTAGTAAGAAACTTTTCAGAAACAAATTTCAGAGATAACTAAACTGGGAAAATTATACAATACATACCATATAAGAATGTAATAGGGGCGACAGGGGAAATGGCACTGCCTGTTCTTCCAATTATTGAAGCAGCCTCTACATCCACTGTGATTATTTCAGTTCTTGAAATATTCTGAAGCTGTCCACAAAAAGGAGGAAAATATCATGTGTGCAAGAGTAATATTTAATAGTAATAGTGGAGTTGAAGATCCAGGCTTACTTTGAAACCAAATCTGCGATTTCCATGATTTCCATTCTGACTAGATATGAAGTTACCCGAATTTACATGTAACACTCTTAGAATCTGTTCTGTTGAATTCAAAACAGGAGTACTGAAGTCCAAGAAAACTTTCAGGTCCTCCATTTTGTTAGTTGCAATTACAGTTCTTGAAACACCATTTATCACCAATTCATAAGATGGGACGGGCATCCATAAATCCACTTCCACGGGTCTTCTATCTAAGAAACCATTGAAGGGTCAGTGCAGGATTCAAAGGGGAAATAAGAGTAGCAAACTTAGGGAAAGCAGTGACTTTGGTATGTTCTTACCCAAGTGAACAGTGAAAATTGAACTGTTCGTTCTAGCAAACCAGTTCCCTGCTTGGTCAGTACAGAACTTATCTGCCATTTTAATTATGACCCGAGCATAAATACTTCTACTAGAAAGAATAACATTAAGGCGATATTTTATGTCAGGTTTGATGATACGCAATGAAGAGGTGTCCACACGGGCAGGACCATTTACAATCACCTGGAAATTGGAATTTGAAACATGAAAATGTGAAGGTAATAATAGCATTATTCCAGTAAAAGTAGCTATTTTCAGGGTACTAGTAGTCAATAGCATGGGATAGAACTCAAGTAAAGGACCTCTTACATCACAGTTTGATGAGTTAATACACTTGAAACCACCATTTCTACTGCAAGCTTCACTAAAAATAACATCAATTTCCACTTCTTCAGCATTTGTGAAACTCTGTTTGCTAAATATTGTAGCAGTTGGCGGTGTTGTATCTATGAATATGAAACAAAGCCGGCATTAGACGCCTTTGAGAAATAAATTTTGCAGCCATTAAAGATCAGAGAAATATGTGAGAAGACAATGCTTACCGATGAACCATGAATAGGTGGATGAGTTGCTCTTTGCATCCCCGGTTGTAACGTTCACAACAAAATTGTGTCTCTGATTTACTGTCAAGTTTTTTAATACGGTGGCATCAGCAGGACATGACCTCAGTGCTTGGCCGTCAAGCTGATAAAAAACGCCAAGCTCCCTCAGATCATTATCAAAAGATAGCTAGAAGCTTACGCAACTCCATGGAAGTATTGTTTCAACCAGTTCTAGATGCATTCTACCAAAAAAGGGGAAAAATCCTCATTCTATGAGGATATAAGATAGCATATATGCTGGCAAAACCCTAGCTAATGAAATCTAGCATTGAAACATTAACCCCATTATCTTCAATTTCTCAACCAAACAAGCAAGCAAGAACAGAAAAGGAGTTCATATCAAGGAATTGCGTCAGTAATTCAGTACCTCACAGTGGATCGAACAACCATGGCTCTCGCACGAACTGGAACTGTCCAGCGTCACCACCGAGTACCGGAAAACGGCGGTGGAGAACCTCGACCGCGGCGGCGGAGCTCGATCAAAACGGATGAGAACTTGCGACTCGGCCGAGTTAAATAAAGCCGCCGCCATAAATAAAACGAAGAGCAGCTGGCCGAGCTCGGCCATTAAAGAAAGGGGAGGAATGAGGACGGAGAAGAGGAAATGCTCTCGGTTGCCGAAACTAGGTGAAAGCGATCGCCATTGAGGCTTCAAGGGTTGGATTGGAAGAAGGACCACGTAGGCCTGAGATAGAGTAGAGCAACCACCACATCTGTTTGGTGTCAGAGTCATCACTGATGAATTAATGGAGTTCATGAACCTCCATAACTACCCCCAGTCCCAGGTACAGCTTCATCTTCTTCTCCCACAGCATTAATGGAGGTTTATTGTTTATGGCCTTTTTGGGTGAGCGGTTTAGCCGCTTATAAGCTCGGTAGCCTATTTTTTAAAGTGTTTGGCAATCACTACCAGTTTAAATGTTATTCAGCTTAAAATTAATTTACCAGCATTTAACAAAAACTTCCCTCTCCAAACTTTTTAAAAACATTACTACGAATTTAAAAATACATTTACCCTCACACAATTTTTGAAATTTTAATCTACCTATCTTCTTTCATCTACACAGCTTCCTACTTTTATTGTCGTCGCCTCCCTCTAATTACAGCTATCGTTTTCAAGTCCTTCGTCATCTCTAGCTCTACCATTATTATCAATTGTCATCTCCAACTTTCATTGCTTGTGCTCGTCTCTCTATAAATGTATATATATATATGTAATATGTATATTTAATATATATAATATTAATATTTTTTAATAATTATATATAATTTATCATTAGGATCAAATTTTATCAATATACATTAATTTATTATTTAATTTTATTAAAAATAATATTTTTATGTTCTTTATTTGTATTATTTAACATGTTTATTTTTATTTTTTTATCAAGTTATAATAACTTATCAGACCTTTTGAATCAAACACATAATTATTAATTAATAACTTAAAAATATATTTATCTAAAAATATTATCAATTTAAATGTTCCTTAACTTAAAAACTTTAAACCACTTAAAAGTTGGGCAGCTTAAAAGCTTTCAAATAAAACGTTTAGCCAAACAGGCCCTTAGTCATGCTGCCGCTGCGTGTTCACAGAACAGCATTTCAGAGAAATGCTATATACACGGTATAACAGTTTGACAAATAATATTTAGAATTAATATTTATAAATCTATACTAATTTTATTTAAATATTAAAATTTAAATAATTATAATTAAATGCCGCTCAATCAACTTTTACTTAAAATTTTTTGGTTCTTTCACGTGCGTAGCACGGATCACCCTCTAGTTATATATAATAAGAGTAATAAATGGACCTTATTTTATATTAATTAATTAATTTAAAATACGATACATTTATCATCCGTTAATAAAGTTATTTAGATATTAAAAACAAGATACAATAAATATACTTTAACAATTGTCTTGTATTTAACTATTACTCCTAAGACAATAATTAGCATTAATAATATAATAAATATATTTTATTTTTAGTACTAAATATATTATTATGCATGTTACTATATTCTATATATATAAATTTTTAATTTTCTAAATAATATTAATATAATAAATCAAATATAATAATTACTTGGAGCTCACTCATTTAATTCATTCAACTCAATTTGATAAAGTGAATCTCATATCATTATATTTGAGTTGTCACATCAGTATTGCTTAGCATAAATTAAGCAACGTTAATTAAAAGATCAAAACTCTACATGTATAATAACTAAGAAAATACAAAAAAAAATAATTAAAAGGCTAATCTATAACTATTTGGTCGACAAACGACTCGACTAATTGAACATTGATATGATTAATTTTATCTAATGATGTAATAAAATTGATACAACACCGTTAATGTCAAGGTAATGTTAAGAATTATAAATTTCAAAAAAAGGTAAAAGGTAATGTTAATAATTATACAATGGTTAAACTTTAATAAAGATATTTTATTTTTAAAGAACAAATATTATTTTTAAATTTAAAATAATTTTATTAATTAATGATAAATTTATTATATTTTAAAATAATTTTATTAGTCGATGATATCAGATGCCATTGTTGAGTATGACATTTCCTTTTGGCTTCGCATTTTTTTAGAAGAAATTTGAAAGAATATTCGTAAAAGAATAATCGTTAAGACAATAATAAACTTGTGTAATAGCTTTAACTATTATATTGACAAGAGTTTAGAGTTTAACTATTATATTGACAAGAGGTTTAGAGTTGACCACCATTTAATCTATATAATAGTTGTACTCTTTATTGGTTCTCAATTTAGAAATATTCATAACAATTTATGAGTTTGAGTTTGTTTGGACTTGTTCTATTTATAAAAAGATGGTGGGGCTCCGTCTTTTGATAGATTTTCCAATATTTAAATTCGTGATTATATTTAAGAATAATACAATAGTATTGCAATTAATAAGTAATTAATAAAGTACTTGATTTTTAAAAAATCACACATTTCTATAAAATCTCATAAGGATCGAAAAAGAGTTAAGATTATATCAGATGATAAATCAGATATTGATATTAACTTTTCTAATTGACAATTTCCTTTAGTAGGGCTTATTAGCATAAAATATCTTATATCACGTCTTAACCCTAATCCTTAAACCTTTGATTTATATAGGCTTTTCAAGTCTTTTGACTTAATTTATACCTTTGATCTTGTGTCCATTTTAGTTAGGGGTTACTTTAGGTATTTCTACTTTCCAATTGGGATGGGCCATCATCATATACTTTGCATTAATTTTACTTACTTGTAAAATATTAAAAATAATATCATATATTATCTTTGAATTTTAACCAATAAAACACATGTTATAATATAATTAATTGATAATATTGTGTAAATAAAATAATCAAAAATGTTATGTTATCCACGTCAAGCAATATAGTATTTACCCAACACGAACAAAATGAGAGGGGGCGTGCCCCCTCCCCCTCCCCCCCCCAAAAAAAAAACACACCTCCCTTACATGTTGGCATCGGATTGCCCGACACGAACAAAAGAACAAATCTGATGAAATAACAATATGGTGTAATGTTAATTATTACCCTTCATGTATTTATTACATGTTATAATATAACACAACACATATAGTAAATCGACCTCATTTTTAAGGCTTAATACATATCAAACTCTATTAATAATTAAAAAATATGATATTTGACCCTTAATATGTAAAAAGTCCTAATTTTATATTTCAATTATTAAAAAATATTATTTTAAATCCTTATTGTGATAGAATGTTAACATGCTCGCTTATGTGAGTGTCACGCTGCATGCATGGATGACTGATTAACAATACTTGAATAGATTAATTAGTCTATTACACTCCATTAACAATTAAAAAATATGACGTTTGGTTTCTAATGTACAAAACGTCAAGATATTATGTATCTTAATTATTAAAAATAATTACTTTAAGTATTTATCGTAATTGAGACTAAATAGAGCCACTATTTACGTCATGTAAGATGTACACATGAAAAAGAAAAATTGTCATATCATAAAAAAGTCACGTTAGCCATACATCAAATTAAAATTTACTTTGATGGAGAAAATAGCAAATTAACCATAGCTTAAAAAAATGTTAAATTCCAAACATTTAAATCTCTAAATCAGAAAATATGATATGACTAATCTCTATTTTTTCTCTTTATTGAACTCAGTTCAATACTCTCTTGTTTAGATCCTCATTTATGTCTCAGGATAAACACTTAAAATAATAATTTTTAATTATTGAGGTACAAAATTTTGATATTTTGTACATAAAAAATTAAACGCTATATTTTTTAATTATTGAGGGAGTAAATAAACCAGTCAGCTTATTCAAATATTGTCAACCAGTCATCCACGTAACATGTCAATTGTAAAAAAATAAATATGTTCACACACACGCTAGTGTTTCGCCATGGTAATAATATAAAACAATAACTTTTAATAGTTAAGATACAAAATTTTAATATTTTTTATACATCAGAAATCAAAGGTTATATTTTTTTAATTATTGAGGGAGCATTGTACGTATTAAGCGAATTTTTAAACGAAATATATTTATTACATTTGCACTTTTTTTTCAAAAATAAATATTCTTATTAGTTAATAAAATATTACATGATACAATATATTTATTGCCGTATTGTTTGGTAGTTAAAAATGAAGTACAATAAATGTACTTTATTTAAAAATAAAAAATATATTTATTATATCTTAATCACTACACTTTAATTTTTGTCATTACAATCATTAGACTTTCATTTTTGTTATAATTCAATTTTTCTTTTAATTTCCCATCAAATTTAGTTAACAAAAACTAACATAATATAAATTAATATAAAGCTAAAATAAATATTTTTTTAGATTTATGTTAACATATATTACCACGATTTTTGTTAACAAAATTTAATGAAAAATAAAAAAAGGGTATGAATATAAAAAAAATAAAATTTAATAATTGTGGCCATAAAGAATTAAAATACAATAATTAATTTATTATAAAATATAAAATTTTAAAATTAATAATATAATTTTCACATAATGTATCATTCTTATAGGTAGTTTTATCAACCAACACATAGATCGAAAAAAGTGAGATATGAAAAGCATTATAAACAAAAGTACTTTTTATTGTATTTGATAAATTTATTTGGCGACCCTTAAAAAAAGTTACGTGTTGGATAAATTTATCTTAAATCTTACAGATAAGAAAAAAATGATGCATATGTTTTTTAGTACATTTTAAAAATTTAATAAATAATTTAATAAAAATTTTAAAATACTTCTCAACTTTATATTGATCAATCTATATTTGATTCGAAAAATATTTTAATATTATTTTAATACAACCTTATCTTATTTTAAGAAACGCCATCACAATAAAGTCTAGTTTAGCTAAGTGGTTTGACCACTTATAAGCCGTGTAACTTATTTTTGAAGTGTTTGATAATTATCAACAATTTAAATGATATTCAATTTAAAAGCTAATTTACAATGTTTGACAAAAGCTTCTCTCCCCAACCTTTTCCTAAAATGCTACTAGGGACTTATTGCGTTGATCAAACAAAAAACACATTTGCTCTCACATAACTTTTGAAATTCCAATCTATCCATCTCCTTTCATCTACACAACTTACTGCTTTCATCGTCGTTGTCTCCCTCCAGCTTTGATCATCGCCTTCAGGTCCTCCGTCACCATTTGTCGCTGCCTCCAGCTCCACTGTCGCTATTAGCCATTGTCTGCAGACCTATCATCATTGTTGTTGGCTGTTGCCTTTAGCCCCTATCGCCCACATTTGTTGCTTCCTCTTCTATCGGTTGTCGTCCACTACCTCCAACCTCCATCGCCCGTTGTTCGCCACTTCCATTGCTCGTTACTGTCGCTTTGTGGGTGTATATATATATGTAACATATATATATTGTATTAGTATTTTTTTAATAATTATATATAATTCATCAACAATGTCAAATTTTATCATTAGACATTAATTTATACTTTAATTTTATTAAAAATTAATATTTTTATACATTTTATTTGTATTATTTAATAACATATCTATTTTCCTCTTTTTATCAAATTCTAATAACTTATCGTTCTATCAAACTAAACACATAATTATTAACTCATAACTTAAAAGTATATTTATACAAAAATGTTATTTAACTTAAAAGATTTAAACCACTTAAAAACTGTATAACTTAAAAGCTCCCCAAAAAAAACGCTTACCCAAACAGACCCTAAATAATGTTTCTACAATTCCAATGAAAGGAGCACTAGTGTAGGGCAAGGCTCATAAATTGGCATTTACTTCTGTATTTATGATGATGTCCCAGAAACAGAATTTGCTCTACTAAATGAAGCTGAAATGCCACCTATTAATTGTCACATTAGGGAATTTATGGCACCCGACACAGTCACAGCTGCTGTGCAAACTCCACCAGCTACAATTTTCCTTAATTTTTGTAAAAATTAAATTTAACTCATTTATGAATGCATTAAAAAGACAAATTTTACTAAAATAAATTACAGTAATAATAATAATAATAATAATAATAATAATAATAAATCAACCAAACTCTTAACATTGAATTTCATTAAGCTTATATTCTCAAAACTAGTGCTTCCCACACCATAATTAACTAGATTTTTTAAAAAAATTCAATATGTTTGTGTGCTACATGAGGCGCATCTCTTTGCTTTACAAAAATCAAGAAAGAATATTAGAATTCAATACCTTTTCAATCTTAAAGGAGTAACTATTGTTGTTAGGCTTAATACATATGACGACATTTAATAATTAAAAATATGACGTTTAGTCTCTGATACGTAAAACATCAAGATTCGATATTTTAATTATTAGAAATTATTACGTTTTTACCGTGATAGAATGTTAGTGCGTATATAAATGCGCTCATTTTTGCAAGTGAGTGTTACATTAATGAGACACATCAAATTAAATTTAATATATAAATATCACATTTAGTCCCTCAACAATTAAAAAATTTGAGATTTGATCCCTAACCAAATTTGATAAACAAAACTTCCAATGTGTCGTTGCTAAAACTATAACAATTAAAATTTATGATATGGGGTCCACTCGAGTTTGGTGTCGGGTGAAATTAGGTTGTCATAAGAGAAGCTGCCTCAAGGGAATTTGCTGCAAGGCTGCCCACCGCAAGAATTTTGCCACAAGCTCATTTGCCACAAAGATCTTCCTTCGCCACAAGATCTTTCCCACTAGCTCTTTCGCCACAAAGTCTTCGCCACTAACTCTTTTGCCACAAGGTCTTCGTCAGTAACTCTTTCTCCACAAGATTTTGCTACAAGATCTTCGCTACTAGCTCTTTTGCCACAAGGTCTTCGCCACTACCTCTTTCGCCACAAGGCTTCGGTACTAGCTCTTTCACCAAAAAGTCTTTCGGCACAAAATTTTGCCACTAGCCACAAGATTTTGGCTATGCCACAAGGTTTCGCCGTAAGGTTTTTGCCCTCGCCGTAAGGATTCGATTTCGCCGCAACGTCTCGCCGCGAGGATTTGGTCTCACCACAACATCTCACCGCAAGGATTTGATCTTGTTGATGCTCAGGAAAGGGGTTAGAAGGCTCGCAAGAATCTTTCCCCACGAAGACCCTCCGATGCTTAAGTCAGTATTGGATCCAAATAACTATTCACGAAAACAATAAAGATGCAATCAATACGTCAAAATTTTACCTCAATTGGGAACCCTCATTAATATCCTATAGCTGGGTATTTATAGGGCACAATTCTCAAGGATAGCTAATGCTAACACGTGTCGATTACTGAATGGGGTCAAATTCAACAAAAAAAAAAAAATGGAGAAATTGTCACGAAAACGCCATGAGGGAGTTCGCGGCAGGCTGCCACGGGACTGGTCGCGAGGCTGGCACTTGGGGCCAACTTTGCCGCAAGGCTGGCACTCACGACCAGCCATGCCGCGAGGCTCGCGGCTAAACTTTTTTATTTTTTGAAAATATTTCTCACTTCTCCCCCCCCTCCCCCATTTTTTCCTGGCACAACACAATGAGAACTAGGTTTCCCAACAACTTGGTAGAATATCAGCTCCCTTCCTCTTATTCCCCATGAATTCCATGTAGCAAACCCAATTGAAAGTAAACAAAATCTCAAAAAAGATAACCAGTCCGACAAAATACTACTTTTACTAAAAATTAGCAAGATTGCACCAAAACTACATCAACAGAAGATCAGATCAGCAAAAACATATTCTTTCTCGGAACATAATATTCTCCCCTAAATCCCGAAATCGAAACAATACTTATCATCAATTCCTGAAACTAAGTTACACCACAAGCCAATGCATTGGAAGGTTCAGTATTGATTGTATACTACAATTCAAGCAATTGGGGCATCCATCAAAAACAAAGTTCATTCAATTGAATAACAAAAATAAATAAATAAATAAAAATTCCTATCTCTAGATTCGGACAACACAACCAACAAGTAAAAGAAGAAAGATGACAAACAAGGAGAAGACAAGTTCAGAACCTTTGAAACATGAAAGCCCTCTTGTTCCTCTTATTGCGACCCATTTGAGCCATGGATTTGGGGGTCTGAAACACGAATAATTTTCTCCTTTTCACAACGATAGTATAAAAAAGAAAATAGCAATGGTAAGTAAAACATTTAGAAAATATTCAGCAAAACAGAAGACATAGAAATCGGAACTGAAACCCAGATCTTTCCCAAATGAGAAAGGAAATCTTGCCTTCAAAGGGAAAGAAATACAGAGGTAGAAGGGAGTCAATGTGGAAACTGGAGTAAACGAGGGTGACAAAGAAGGGTCTGATGGATGGATGAAGATGGAGGCTGACGGGCGACGGATATGGGTTTGGCTAAAGGTGGCGACCCGAGATGGGTCTGTTGGCAACGACGACAATGACATAGAAGGCTAAGGGATGAAGAGGGTAGAAGTTGAAAAAATGTGTTTTGTTTGAGGGTAAATGAGTAATTTAGGGCCTGTTTGGCAAAGTGTTTTTTTAAAGAGCTTTTAAACTGCTCAGCTTTTAAGTGGTTTAAAGCTTTTAAGTTAGATAACGTTTAAACTGATAACATGTTTTGATAAGGATGCTTTTAAACTATCAAAACTTGATAAAAAGACGAAAATATATATGTTGTTAAATAATAATACAAATAAAAGGCATAAAAATTCTAATTTCTAATAAAATTAAATTATAAATTAATGTCTAATGATAAAATTTTATCATTAGTTGTTGATAAATTATATATAATTATTAAAAAAATACTAATACAATATATATATATGTTACATATAAAAACATATATATATACATCCACAAAAAGGTGGTCGTGGGCGATGAAAGCTGCGGAAGATGGCTAACGGATGGTGGAGATGATGGACGACAACCGATGAAGGAGGAAGCGGCGGACACGGGTGATGGAGGCTAGAGGCAACAACTGACGACGATGGTGACGGGTCTGCAAGCGGCGGCCAATGGCGACTATGGAGCTGGAAGTGGTGGCCGACAATCGCAGCTAGTGGGAGGCAGTGATAGCGAAGACAGTAAGCTATGTAGATAAACAAAGGTGGGTAGATTGGAATTTCAAAAGTTGTGTGAAGACAAATGTGTCTTTTGTTTGGTTAACACAATAAGTTCTGTAAGAGCGTTTTTAGGAAAGTTGAGGGTGAGAAGCTTTTGTCAAACGCTAGTAAATTAACGTTTAAGCTGTTGGTGATTCCCAAAGACTTAAAAAAATAAGCTACATAATTTATAAGCTAAATGAATAGCTTATAAGCGGTTAAACCGCTTAGCCAAACAAACCCTTACATGGTTAATGTAAAAAGCTCCTAGAAGCTTTGAAAAAGCGGGGGGAAAAAAGGTTTTGGAAAACGCTACTGAATTAGTTTAAAAATTGGGTAGCGTTTAAGTTCTTAAATGTTGCCAAACGTGTAACAAAATAAGCTATATAGCTTATAAGCTAAGATAGTATTTGTTAAAATGAGTAAAATAAGTTTGCATCAAGATAACTTATCTGTAAAGTCTAAAATAACTTATTCGAAGGGATGTGAGAGATAAAATTATCTGAAAAGTTCAAGATAAGAAACCACATGATTTCTTTTTAGATGAATTTAACAAACATAATGGAAATCACTTTTATCCAAAATACTTTTTATATCTCACTTTTTTTTTTTATCTATATATTGGTTAACAAATACTACTTAAATGAATAGCTTATACATTGTCAAATCGGTAAGCCAAACACCTTCTAAGACTTTACAAATAAAGTTGGTTGTCAAACCACAATGTTATCGATATTACTCTTAAACTCAATCAAAATAAAAATTAATACACAACATCATCATTATCTTCGTCGTTATTGATTATAACTCGTAACCATTAAAGATATGATTTGAACATTTAAGCACCATCTTTACAAAATAAATAAAATAGAATCACATACTTTTATATTGTAAAATAATTTTAATTAAAATAAGAAGTACCAAAAATAAAATTATGTGGAGGCATTACTTATATAACCTTTTTTTTTTTTTTTGGTGAGAAAATCGATATTACTAAGATGAAGAAGGAAAAGGAGAAGATGATAAAATCTCAAGGAGATGATAAACCTCAAGGAATGTATTGTAGACAAAATAGGAAGTAATTTTAATTCTGTTATTTAATAATTTTCATCAATTTTGATTAGAATTTTGGTTCTAGAGTGAGAGAAAATAGAATTCTAATCCTAGCAATTTTTATTTTAAATACAAGAATTCATTAAAAATTTAAATCAAAATTTTGAATCCAAGGTCTTATAGATTTTCAAATAGATTGTTAAGATATAAGTTTGATTGAGACTTTGACAAATGTATTTTTTATTAGAATTTAGAGTTTAGGGTTTATAAATTTAAACAATAATATTATGTTGCCCGCGTCGAATAACATATTATTTGTCTAACACGGATAAAATGAGAGGGGGGAAAACACCCCCCTTCATGCTCGTTTCGGGAAAAATCCAATGCAGACAGGAGAACAAATATATAAATTTAAAAGCATAAAATAAATAAAATTATTTGAAATGTAATTTTTAATAGGATTTTCTTACATGTCTACGTAGACAATATACCAATCCAATAAGGTCATAAGGCAACATGAGGTATTTGTTTTTGATTGGCTCAGTCCATCTTTTCTAAGTAAATCAAGTCCATATAAAACTTTGTCTAATTAATTTAAATTCTTGGCAAGTTTATGTTTTATTTAAATTCATCTATCTATTATATTATTCAATCAAACACTAGTTTTGGTGTAGAAAACCCTATTTTTTTAAAAAATATCTCTAATATATCTTGATTTAAAAAACAATCAAAAAAATCATTGTATGATCTGTGCCCATGACCTTCAAATTATAATAAAATAAAATAAAAATAACCTTATCATTATGTCAAAATGTTCATTTTTCCTTAAATTTGCCTAAAAAAGAACTAAACTATAGTTATTAAGTGTTAATCTTTGAAAGTAAGAGTGTTCATTCAATTTGAATCAGGATTGAAATTCGTAGAGATTTTGGATTGAGAATCGGGTCACTTGAGATTGGGATCGATCCATATATACTCTCTTATTACTTTATTTTTAATATAAAATTTTACGATTATAATTTAAATCCAAACTTCATATTTTAGGAATGATAACGGGTTATCTATTTATAGATTTACATACTCATTCAATAAATGTTCAAAATAGGTTTTATACTTATATCCTACGAACATGAATTTTTCAAATTTATTTTAATTTTAAATAAATAAATAAAACCCATTTATTAACTCATCATTATCCATATTCATATTCATGTTAATAAGATAATGCCTTCCAACCACTAGTGGTAAATGCAATGTACCTCAAGCCTAGATAGGTTTCCAAGAGTTTAACTTTATCCATACCAACAACACCACAATTAAGCTTGGATTAATTAGGACAATAGACATTTAATGTACGAGGAGAAACACTGGACATGGACACATTACCTTTAGAGGATAGAGATTTGCCAACTAATCTTTAGTTAGAGAACTCCTGTCCCCAAATTACCCTTAGTTAGACATAGATCTAATTTTTAATAAAGTAATACTATTCATTCTCTGTATAAATAAATAGTAGTGATGTGACAATTCATGTGGAGAGAAGTATTTGTTTGAGGAATATGAAAGGACACCCAACAACCAAAATTTGACTAGCATTACTCTACACACTTTTCTCTATATAGACCGTCACATCATCCCTGTTCATCTTTATTGGAAATGAATAGGATTACTCTTTTTCAATATCATTGTTATAAGGTCGAATAAATTGATATATTCTGAACTTAAGGTCAATTTTTAATTTTATCTTGTTTTAACCCTTGCTTCAATTTTGTTATCGAACTTTTACTTTTTGTTTTAATTTTTTCCATATAAACTGTCACATCATTGCATGTGCTACCGCTTACATGACAGTTGATATGTCAAATAATGAACACGTCAACAAGAATGGCGTTATTTCTAGGCCTGCTCGTTAATGAGCAAGGTCAAAATGATGTCGTTTTGTCTGTGCATAAAACTCCCTTCCCTTTTTGCGATTAGGGTTTCAAAGATAAGGAAGTTGACAGTGAAGGACACGAGAAAAGGAAGAACAAAGATAAGGGCGCCAATTTGGAGCAATTTGTTGAGGCCCATTAAGGGCTTGTCCACGTCATCCATGATCTACTGGAGAATAGACCACTCTTGGGTTGGTAAGGTAGAGACCGATTTAGACAGCACACCCTCCCAATTGTTGATCCCCAGCCTGTATTTCTCTGACGTGGCAACAATGGAAGATGTGGCACCGAGTAGTGGCAGGATTGGGTGGAGCTTTGAGTTAAGTCTTGGACTCGAGCTGGTGGTGGGTTCTTGCCATTTCGGAAATGGGTTGCCAAAAATTGTTGCCACCTTTGCCATGTCGGTGGACCCATTGTCGCTGCCATCGAAGGACGAAGACAAGGTTGAGAAAGAAGTCGATGGGCTTGGGCTTCCAATGGTCTCTACGACAGAGGTGGGCTCTAGCTGTTATTTTCCAAGAAAGTAACTTTTTTTATTTTAATTCTTTTTTATTGAAACAACAACAGATTTACAGAAGACGAAAAACAGCACGATAAAACAATATCGTTTTGGTCGTGTTCATTGACGAGTAGGCCCAAAAATGTTGTTTTTGCTGATATGTTTGTTATTTGATATATTCGTATCACGTAAGTAGCAGCACATGCTTGCTCAGTCGAAAATAAAATTGAAATAAAAATAAAAATTTAATGACTAAATTAAAACAAATATCAAAATAAAAAAAAAAAAATTAACACTAAATTCATTATGTAAATACCCAGTCGACCTTCTTGTAATCTATATCATCATTTGAGGTGTCGGTAAGGGAGGCCCGGCCCGGCACGGCACGGCCCGACCCGTCATTTAACATTATCCAAATTATAAAAAACATTTAAAAGCGTCGCCGGCAGTTCTAAATGCGACCCCTTGTTTCAAGTGGCCAGCACAACGCACAACTCTGACCGCCCCACTCTGATGTATGAGCGTGCCAGACACGCGCTATACAGAACTAGCGAGACATTTTCCACGCGCTTCGAAATCGCGTGGAAGTAAGATCCAGTTGCTCACATGCTAGGCACTGTTTCAAGGCACAGTGGCATTTTCGTAATATTAGTACAAGTCCGTGGCCATTTCACCCAGCAAGCTTCCTATAAATAGGGGAAAATCCACTGGCCACTCTGTCGCATCTTCCGGAGTTTCGCAGAGATAAAAGGTGTGCTCTCTCTCTCCCCCCCCTTTCCAGCTTTAGATCCACAAATCTAGGGTTTCTAACAACCGGTAGAATCGAATAGATCAAGATCTCTAATTTCATTTCTAGGCTGAAATCGAAGCGCTGTGTGTGATTATCCACGATGTAATCAGCTACTAGGTCATGAAGTGCTCGCACTTGCTGTATTTGTGCTCTTTAGGGTCCCCACATCTCGCACAATTTCTGCTTTAAGTTCTTTCCCAAGGCTCAAATTGAAGCTGTGTATGTGGTTATCTATGACTTAATCAGCTTGCTGTATTTCTGATCATTAATGTTACGTCCCATCTCGCACAATTTCAAGCTGTTGTGTTGACCTTTTTGTTGACTTTGGCTTAGAGCGCGGTTTGTGTAGGGCAGGACTCGATTAGGAGAAAAGTTGTTCAGTTTTGATTGAAATTCTCCGGGAATTAGGAGAATGTTGGTCGTTTATTCTCAGTTCGTTCATTTCGAGTTTTTACTCCTTTACGCTTTTCTTGATTTGGAGGAATTTGGAGAAATTTCTTTTACCCCTTTAAGCAAAATTTCAATTTATTTTTATTTTTATTATTTTTAATTACTGCTGAAAAGTTTCCCCATTGCGAGTATGTTTTGTATGTATCAGTAATCAGTGCATCTTGTTTAAATCCTTATCTTCCATTTTTTGCCTTGTCAAACTATTGAATCTACTATCAAATTAATTTTAACTATTTGGTAAAAGTTTAATATTTTTTCTCAACAAATTCACCCCCAATTTTTTGGTGGACATGGTTTTTTCCCTGCTAATATACGTTAGAGTTTCTTTCTTTGGCATGACTGTATTTTATAAATATATGTTCCTTTCACACTTCTATTGTGTTTCATCATACTTATCTCATAAAGAAATTTTGTGCATGTTATTCATCAGGATTTGTAAGAATGGATACCATCAACAGCTTTTGGCAATTGGGTGATCAGCTTCGAGGACAATCAAAAGTCTCAGAGGATCATAAGTGGTTCATGGCTGCTTCTAAGCTAGCTGAACAGACTAGAGCAAAGGGTGAGCGAAGGAATAACCTTGATCTCTCAAAGGCCCCTGCTGACATAAGGCCGAAAGATAATATGATGTTCCAGGAGGACAACAAATTTGAAAGCCTTAACTTCAACATGTTAAATTTGGACCCAAAAATGACTGAAAATGTGAGCAAGAGCTCCATCAGGACTGGTATGTACAGTATAAATGCTGTGTATCAGAAGGGGAATGTCAACCTTGTAGGGAATATGACTGGAAGCAAGTATAGTGTCAATAGCCAAAGCAAAGAAGCCAATGGCAATAGCAACAGCAGCAGTAGCAACAATAGCAACAATGACAACACCAATGCAAGTGCAATTGATAAAAGGTTCAAGACTTTGCCTGCATCTGAGACACTTCCAAGGAATGAGATTCTTGGTGGATACATTTTTGTTTGTAACAATGACACAATGCAGGAAGATTTAAAGCGACAATTATTTGGTAATCTTCTGTTTACATTTATTTTATATATTTATCATAAACTTGTCTTACTTGGATCATTTGTTAAATGGATAGTTTCATCCATTAAGATGTTGAAAGGTCAACATACTAGAAGCCATTGTATTTTGTTACTCCTATTTCACATTTAGCACCAGTCTGGGAGTTGACTTGGAGTCTACGGCTTTCATTATCCTGGCACCAATTGTATTCTTGCGATTGAGATTGTGCCCATTCTTCAAGGACTCCAATGTAGTTTTTGGACATGAACTTATGCTGGTCTTAATCATATTTATTTCTTTTTCAGTTACAAGTAGTCTTGTAGAAAATTTATCCTTTCTTCCTTTTATTACACTTGTTTTGTAGGTTTGCCACCAAGATACAGAGACTCTGTGCGGGCAATAACACCAGGCTTGCCTTTGTTTCTCTATAACTATACGACTCATCAGTTGCATGGTATCTTTGAGGTTTGTCATTTACTCTTTATTAGATCTTCTGTTGGCTTGTTCTGCTATGCTTAGGGTACAAAGACTGCAAGTCAAATTGCAATTAGTTTTCTCTTAATTGCCTTTCTTTCAGCTTTGTTGGACAATCTTACATTTGGAAATCTTAATTATTCAAATCAGGATGATAAAGCAAGACTGGCTTCTGTAGCTCTTCTTAGTCTTTTTCCCAAATTTCTTGTATGATCAAATTTAGGATTATGGGTATTGCTTTGATTGTTTTTAAATTAACTTTGCTGGCGACCCTTCCTAGAAATTTTCCATCTCCTTTTGGTAAAGTTAGAATTTATTGATTAGTTCAGCAGTCTTGACAATTGTTTTTCAAAAATTTATCATGCAGGCAGCGAGCTTTGGGGGTTCTAACATTGACCCTACTGCTTGGGAAGATAAGAAATGCAAGGGAGAATCAAGGTTCCCTGCTCAGGTAAAACTGACTCTGTGAAGAACTTTAATTGTTGATTGTTGATTCTCTCCAAGTGATGCTGCACTCTGCAGCCCTGAAATTGAAGTGCAGTGTTGTCTTATACAATTCCTATGGTGTTTTACGGAAATGGGCTCTTTACAAATGAAACTGATGATTTTTTTGTTTTTTTTTTTTCTGATGAATTAGGTGAGAATCCGTGTTAGAAGAGTCTGCAAGGCCTTGGAGGAAGATGCTTTCAGGCCAGTCTTGCATCATTATGATGGCCCCAAGTTTCGACTCGAGCTCTCAGTTCCCGAGGTATGATGAAAAATCCAGTTTTGAGTTGAGGGTCGTGTGGATGCGTGTGTTCTTTCTCTTTCCTTGTATCGATATTTTTTTATTGTGGTGAAACTGAAACTGACTTGTGGGTTCTGCAGACCCTGGAGCTGTTAGATCTCTGCGAACAAGCAGGTGTTTAAAGTGCAGTCGCCAGCTCTCCTGCAGGAGCAAGTGCTGGTAGTATAAGTTGTAGATCATCTTGTGGTGGATGTTAGTGCGTTTGTTTCTCCTATTTTCTGTGCAGAGCGCAAGCTTGGGAGACTAAAAAAAAAGGGTCCCCCTTGGCGCTTGGAATGTTTGTTTGTTGGTGACTGACTAGCAGTAAGCCTTAGTATGGATGGGTTGTAGAGTGGAGTGGAGTGGAGTGGAGTGAAGTGAAGGAATAAGCATAATTTGTCTTTCTCAAACTGGTAATGTTATTGTTCTGGATAAGAAGAAGAAGAGTACTGGAGAATTGGATATATCTGCGGAGTGGCCGATGGCTGTTTTAGTTGAAGTAAAAGATGAAAAAGCCTTGCCTTTGTTAAGATGTTCCCTAATCTTAATCTGTCAATGCGTTTGCTATTTGTTTTTCTCTTTATTTATGTGTGCATGCATCTAATTTTCTCTTTCCCTTACTTCGTGTGAAAGAAAGAGCTTTTGTAATTGTACGATTTAAATGATTTTTTTTAATTTCTCATTTTCATTATTTAAATCAATTCACGTGTTGTGTTAAAACAAATATAAAAGCATTTGTAATGTTTTATAAGTGTAAATAATTTTTTTAAATGAAAAATTAATTATGATTACTTTTTTATGAGTATTTTTAACACTCAATTCTTACAACTATTTTCTCATTCAAGGAATTCTCTTTACCCTACTTAATTTATATACTAAAGAAAGGAATTTTCAAACAAATTTAGGTAGTATTTAACTTAACTTTTATAGTCTTAGACTATCTCTAATCGTCTTTCTTATTCTACTCTCTATTATATTGTAAATAATTCATTCTTTATTCTGATTTTGCTTAGAAAATTGTGCGTGCTCTAATTACATTTTGTATTCTCTTTTCTATTTCACTCTATCTCATTTATTTATTAATAAATTATAATTTTATTTATTTTATCTAATTTATAATTTTTATTATTATAAAAATTATTATTTATTTGATAATTTAATAATAAATGTGACTATATTAAAATTTTATAATATTTAATATATTTGTAAATAAATTTATTAATATTTTTTAAAAATAATTATTTAACAAAATTAATTAATAATTAAATACACAAAATAATCAAATACACACAAAATGAATAATCCAAATATTCGCATATAAAGAAATGAATAATCAAATATTTGCATACAAAGAAATATATAATTAAATACATAAATTAATCAAATATTCTCATACAAACAAATATATAATCAAATACAAAAATTATCAAATATAATTAAAACCCAATACTTTAACATATACAAAATTGATACAAAATACATAATAAAAATTTGTGCTCCTTAAATCACAAACACTAGATGCTAAAGGAGGGAGCCACTGCCGTTGCTGATGGTAGCTGGACCACGCTACTTCTCCTCCGCCTTCTTCTCTGCTGCTCCTCACCGTGGTTGCGCTACTTTTTCTCGCACCTTCTTCTCCACTGCTCCTCGTTGCGGTCGCGATCGCGATCGCGTTGCTTCTCCTCACACCTTCTTCGCTGTTCCTCGTCACGACCACTTCACGTTGCCTCGCCGATGCTCCTTCTCTGTTGCAGCCACTTCATGCTGCCTCACCGGTACTCCTCAACAAATAGTCATTGAAAAAATGTAGGGAGCAAAACATGACTCCTCAATTGTAGGGAGTCATTTAAAACTCCACAAAAATTTGAAGAGTGACTTGATAGGTAAGGAATAGCGTTGGAACAAAAATTGTGAAAAATATTCTCCAAATTTTGGTTTAGCGAGGATGGCAGCTTTGCGTTGGAGATGGCCTTACCATTACTAAAAACCTCCAGAACTACACATGAAAGATGATTAATAGTATATAAATCCAAGACCAAAGCTAGCATGTATGTTACCATCTAGGGGCCTGTTACGAAAGCTCATCGACGAACCTATTAAGTGTGGATCAATACCTTTAATGAGCCATCTTAGAATAGCTCTGAACAAACTTATTGTTTAAGTGTGGATCAATACCTTTAATAAGCCCTCATGTCTTCTTTGCAAATAATTATTTGTTGTTTTTAAGCTTCATTGCCCTTAACTTGAGGCCCTACATCCAAGCAATGCTTTAAGACTCATTGTAACAATCTATAATAATTTTATCTCTTAGTTTGAAAATAATGTAGTAAATTAGAAAATATTTATTTAAAAAAAATAAAAAAAATAGCTTGGGACTAGTAAATTATTGAAATCGAGTTTATAACAAGTAAAATTAACTTGTTAGATTGTGAGACCGAACAACAAGGGAAACTCTTGTAAGATAACTTACAAGTTGAGTGGTGAATTTTGTTAGATGGCAAGCATTTAGCTTTTTAGAAATAAAAATGGCGCTCGGCTTCACTGAGGAAGACAGCCGATCTCCTGAGCTCCGCCACTCTACTTTGCAAATCAGGACAATGCGGCTGATCATGAAGCGCAAGCTGGGGTTCCTTAAGCACAGCATTCGCCGTGTTGGCTCTTTTAGGGGCCCCCCCTTTAAACGATGAAGCTTCTTACAAAGGATGAATCGCTTTGTCCCAGTCACATCATGGCTCCAAACCTCATTAACAAGAGCTTGAAAGCTCTCAGGCAGACCGCATATTAAAGAATTTAAAGGGCCTACGCATAACATTATCATGCTGCCACAAGGATACAATACATGGGGAGTGGTCCAAAAGGCAACCAGGGGGAGGAAAATTCGCTTGCCCAAAGACATTAGCAATAAACCAGCTATTGTTAACCAAGGCCCTGTGTCCAATTTAGACCAAACGGAGTTGTTACTCCAAGTAAAAAAGCACCCCATCGAAGGTAAATCAGAAAGACCAGCAGCGATACAGCATTAATTACTGGAAGTCCTTGACTTCATATGATGACACAGGCAGCCCATTACATTTTTCATCATCCTTAAAGGACATTGTTAAAATCCCCTATGAGCAGCCAAGGCGATGAGAGGTTTGAACCAAAACCACGGATATCATCCCAGAGGGGTCTCCTGCTAATAATCGAGTGGTAAGCATAAATAAAGCTTACATGTAAGGAAAAGGAGGAAACCTTACATGTGACATGACAATGGATAGCCTGGGGGGTCATATCCAACGGAATAATATTCACCTTGGCCGGATTCCATATCACCAAAATCGTACTAGCTTCATGCAAATGGAAACTTGTTTCTCATAACTCGCTGAAGTTTAGAGAGACTTAACTTGGATTCCAATATACCAACCGCATCAATATTATGAGAATTCAGAAGGTGCCGCACACCATTCTGCTTTAGGGGCATATTAAAGCCCCTAATTAATGTTCCACGAGGCGATCTTCATTGTGACAAAGGGCGGGCGTGGTCCTTCTTACTATCAGATTTAGGGAGGGGAATAAGCACCTCAGCAGATCTGCCTTTGCCTTTGCGGCCCTTGAAATCTTTAACCGGCTTAGGAGCATTATTTCCAACAGGCATAGGGACCTCATCCAGACCAACCTGTTTAGCATCCTTCTTCTTTCTCCTGCTAACCACCTGAAAGGGAGCCTCCCCTTGGACTTCATGCTTATCCATCGTGGAATGAGCCTGGACTTCCTTGTTTGCCACTGGGTCCCCCGGATCCGGCTTATCCATGGAACACTCATGCTGGCCTTGCTTACACACCCTCGGCACAGTCTCAGCAACATCATCACTGGGAGGAACCGGCCTGGGCTCATTGATCCCTGGGGCACCCGAGCACCCCTGCAGGGAATCGCTCGGGTCAGCCATCGCCCCATCATGAGCTCCTGGGGCCTGTTCTTTGGACGTAGCAGCTTGGAGAGTGGATTTACAACTCCCCACGGTATGCCCCATAACTCGGCAGGAGGAACAAAACTTGGGCTCACTTTCGTAAATGACCTTCTGGTGCCGAATTTTGCCAGTGGGAAACTGGATTTCAATAGACCGAAGGAGGTCTTTGGATGCATCAACCTCCACCAATACTCTAGCGAACGATATCCTTTCTTTCGTAGCTGTGACCTTATCGGTGCAAATCGGCTTGCCCACTATTGATGTGATTTTACCCAAAGCCCTTGGGTTCCAACAGACGAGAGGTAGCCCAGGCAGCTTAACCCACACTGGCATAATGCTGGAAAACATATCATCAAATTCAAAGCAAGCTGGCATCGTCTTCATTATCAAAGCCCCCCCGAAGACGAAATACGGCCCCCCTCTAAGCACGCTGTCCCTCAATGCCTCATCCACAAACCTGAACACAAGCCATCCCGAGGAATGCGCAAAATATTGATAGGGTACCTGCCACGAATCACAAAGCTTGAGGAGGGCTGTCTTGCCTGGGAATTTTCCTGCGAAGAACCCCACTAAGCAGAAGCCCCAAGCCGTCACAACGTTATCCACATCCAACTTCAACCGCCCTTGCTGCGCTTCAAACACAGGAAGAGAGAAACCCTGCTCTAGCACTCTGGTATCCTTGAAGAGGCTAGTCCATGGCGTTTTTACAGACGCTTCTGGAACATCATTCGCGGAAGCCTTATGCGGGCTCCCCGGAGAGCTGACTGAAATGGTGTCCTCCTCCCCTAGTGTCTGGGAAACACTCGGGGAATATCCTTCCACAACGAAGGAGTTCCCAGAAGTGGACTTTGAATCCGCCGAATCCGTGACACCCTGCGGGGCCGACTGACACTGTGGAATCAAGGGGGCCCTGGGAGCACGATGTCTCACATCTTTATCATCAGTATCCACCGCGGGGACCAACTTCACAGGAGCTTTGACTTTCTTCTTCTTCCCCATGGATGGCGGGGAAGGTTGGTAGAAGTAAATGCAGGGGAGTAACAATATAATCAAATACAACCTGGGCAGCCTTTAAAAATCTTATCTTTGCCCCCGACACAGGGCCATAAAGCCTGACAAAGCCACAAACTGAGCTCCACTACAAAGAAATCGACAATCAGAAATTCAAAAATCGTGCTGGGCGGGAAAAATCAGAAATTCAAAATTTAAAATTACAACGTTCAAATGCAGCTCAAAATGTCGGGAATCACTCCAATGGAACAATGGCAAGTATTAAGAACTTAAAATGTAGGGTTAAGAGAGAAGTTAATTTAAGATTAAGAGATGTTGAAATTATTTGGTGAAAGTAAAGGATGAAAGTGAAGGAAAGGAAGAAGAGAAGGATTGAGAGATATATATATATATATAAATATATATGTACTAATAAAAAAAATTAACCTTTTCTCCTATTTTTGAAATTTTAGCGGGAAAAATAAAAAAAATATTAAGGCTGTAATATAAAATGAAGATAACCCTTTTAGTCCTTCCATTTTCTTTCTTCTTAAGTGTAAATGCAAGCGTAAGCGCAAGCACAAGTCAAGTGGGAGCGAGTTTTGAGAGGATAAGATTTAGGATATATTCTTAAGAGTTTTTTTGGAGTTGGATCATCTTTCACTAAGATAATGAGATTTACTCCATTAAGATTTATTTACTATCATGATTAGCTAAGAGGATAATTTAAGTCTTTTGTTAGGTTCCTAATATTATTTTAAAGGTGAAAAGCTCACTGATTTGAGGTTAACTAGTCCCGAAGTTTACTCTGATAAATCCTCTACCACCATTTCATAATGCATGGACCATTTATTAGCATAACATATTGTTGGTTTCCTTGTTAGGTGCATTATCACCTCTTTATTTTGTATAAATGTTATAAGAACTTGTTAAGGCTATGTGTGTGAGATTTTGAGACTAGAATGCCTAAGGTTAGAAGGCCACCATCAATAAAGATAGGTGTGGAATCTCGAGAAGAGAATGTCCAAGGCTAGGGGTCATCGGCAATAAGAGATTGATGTGTAAGATTTCAAGACAAGAATACTCAATGTCAAGGGCTATTGTATTTGAAAGTCTAAACGTCCTTAGTCATAGACTCTAAAAATGTGGAGTAGTCAAGGGGTTGCATTTCGTAATTTGTGTGCTTGGACTTAGCCAACTTTCAAGGCTCATGGTTTTGGATGCTCATGGAGAGATTGCAAGCTTGGAGACTTGTTAGAAGATTTCTATTTATGTTTATGTAATAGAGATGTCTTGCTTAATGTACATAGTTGCTATATGACAGTATTTGATGCTACTGTTTTGGACTTGGATAGGGAGTTGATTATATCTTAAATTATATTGTTATTAGAAATTAGAATGTTGTGGAACTTATGGTACATGAGGCATCTGAATTTTTTTTTCTACAATTAGTTATGATTTTTCTTGTAAGGCTTGTTTAAATAGTTTGAATTGAAACACGACTATGCATCAATTTCAGTTTGCTTTAATGAGTTGTTGAAAATTGTAGATGGCACGAAAAATTTTAAGAAAATCTCACATGATGGAAAAGGAAGTCTAGTTTCTAAAAAATATGGCCTCGCTATTATTTGAATTTTATAGAAAGAAATATGTCCATTTTAGTAATAACTACATGGTACAATCAGTCGATCAAACCAGTTGATTTTGAGTTAAACTCAAGAGGGTCAAATCTTCATGAAATAAAATGAAATTTGGATATGTTAGTAGCCTGTTAAGTAATCTTTGCAATAGAGTATGGATGGTATAAAAAACAAAGATTTGATAACTAAAATAATTAAAATATAGATGTGTGTCATAACAACAATATAATTGTGAACGATCAAATTCTTGAAATTTCTTAAGAGGTTAAGTGATGTCCTTTAGAGTTGGTATTTCTACAAAATGTCGATTTATGAATTTTTTACATGATGGCTTGAATAATTTAAAAATTAAAAATTAGATAGAAGTTTGGGAAGTACTTGTCCCACATGAGCCACATGCAGGGTTGGCTCAAGGGTTGGTGGGGCCCTAGGTGGTAGTCTAACGGTCTACAGTCAAGAGCAAGTAGCTGCATAACAAGCGATCCACTTCCTCCATCTCTTGCGGGTCGTAGTCTCGTTTTGCTTCTGTGTGAATTATGAACAACTATGGGGGCGAGTGACGACAAAGGCAAGGATAAGGAAGATAAGGAGGAGAGCCATGGCAAAGAGGTAGGGTGTCGAGGTGAGGAGGGACTGCTTGTTCCAATAGGTATCGATGAAGTCAGCCAAGACACCATGATGATGGTAAGGCTAATGAAGACGATAGGCCACTGGAGCCAGTGGAGGCACTTGTTGTCCAACTTGGAGGCCAGCTAGATCCCAAAGGCGATGATGCGGATGGAGCATAGGAAAGCTATGAAGTTCAGCACCGACGTGATGTTGCTTACTCTTATGGCTCCGCTATGCAACCTAGTTCCACATTCAAATATGAGAAATAAGTATTATCATTTTGTTAAGTTGTCTACTAGTTTGTTAAGTTGAGGCAACTGACAATATTAAACTGATAAGGAACATTTTTCCTTTCAACATATAAAGGAGCTTGTCTTTGTGAAGGCTGCAACAATGACATATTATACATGGAATATCATTGTAGTGATGAGTAACCCTATCTTGCAAGATTAAAGCTTGTGGTGTTTGTGTTGATTGAGTAAGCTTCTCAATTGAAATTTGCAGTGAAAAACAAAGAGAAATCACCAGAAAAGGTTTTCCTTATGCTTGACATGTACATGACAATCTCGAAAAATTGGTCTAATTAAGTCCACTTCTCATTTGCAGGGCCGACTCAAGACATAGGCCACTGACGCCTATGCCTAGGGCCCCCAATTGCCCCCCTCCCTCCCCTCTCCGAAAAAAAAAAAATTGGGGGCCTCTAAAAAATACAGCACCTCAACTTCTCTCAAAAAAATTTATTATCGTCTAGGGCTCCACTGGACCTTGGGCCGGCACTGCTCATTTGAATCTGTCTCCATCTTACTATCATAAGCCATCACTGCCAGTTAGGCTTGGAGAATCTCTTTCTCTCCTCGGCAATTACAATAAATACTCTGTCAAAACTTCTCATCTATTTTCTGTTCCAGCTGGCAAAGTCATCCTTACGAATGTTCTTGCAACTGCTCTCTTACATTTAAGTTAATACAAATATATGTACAGTTGTAACCAAAATATAAGAGAAGAAGAAAAGGCACAGGGAAGAAAGAAAACTAAAAGGATTAGAGAAGTTGGACAAAAGTTGAATTTAGTTTTTGAGTGCATCTTTGTTATATATGTACATATATCGACTTAATTCAGGTCATCTTTTATTGATTTGTTCTTAGCCTTGGTTTGAATGCTCTCAATTAAACTTTACTTAGATCATAATGCAGGATTAGATAATAATAACCTTAATCTGCTTGTTATTTTTTTTTTTTTACTTATTTATTAAAATTTAAATATTAATTTAATTATCGAATATTATCCCCGAATACAAAAGCTCCGTGTTTATTTAAATTGAACAAATAATGCCTCAAATTTCAAGTGTTAACCAGATCAAACTTTATTTCATTTAGGGCTATAGTCTTAACCGAATCAAATCAAGTAACTTAATCAAATTGCTTCCAATGAGCTGCTAAAGTTAATGCTTCAACGGCGTCGTTTTCTACCCTTCGGGGGAACGAAACTCAAGTAACTCGTTCTGTTTTCTATCCCACATCGTTGAGATAACAAGATTGCGACTGGTTTATAGATGTCGGGAGAAGGAAGAAGGTCTGTCCCTTCGGGGACATCCGATAAAATTGGAACGATACAGAGAAGATTAGCATGGCCCCTGCGCAAGGATGACACGCACAAATCGAGAAATGGTCCAAATTTTTTTCCTCTTTGTCCCCGTCGATTCACGAACTAGGTTATTTTTTTTCCCTCTTTGTCCCCATCGATCCACGAACTAGGTTCCTTCTTGCTTTTCGTTTGCGAGTGGGATCGCTGTGTCGATTCGATTGGAGTTCACCCTCTGTGCTATTTGATCGTTAAGGAGGCGTCGGGAAAGCTTTTCAGGTAATTTCATATCCGAAGTTGTTTCGATATTTGAAGGTTGCTTTGATAGAAGCGCTTAATAATTCACTCAAGCTCCAGAAATCGACCATAAGTTATAGCTTCATGGAATTGTTGTATTTATTTCTTCGAAGAAATATGTTATTATTTGAAAAGATAGTCAATTTCTTCCGATTATGCTGTTGTTGGCGTTGAATAGCTTCTTTCTTAACAAAGAATCAGTAATGGAGAATTCCCCCCGTGAATTTTAGTTGTGTTTCTTCGTTTTGGTATCACGTTACTATAAACAATAATCAGTCTTAACTGTTTATTTAGTAAAAGGCGAAAGAATAGTTCGCTCTGTGCTGTTTATAACCTATTATTACTAGATTTAAATCTTAATTTTTTGATTTTTGTTTGATTATGAGTTCGATAACACAATTATCAAAGCATCATAATTCTACCTTGGCTCTCTCCCTCTCTCTCTCTCTCGCAGAAGCAATGTGGTATTCATATAGATGATTCATGTTTTTCTATAGCTGGAAAAATTTTTGTGGTTGTTATTTTGATTTGGCAGATACTGTGAACCTAACCAGATGTTAATGCATACTTCTCTACATTGAGTTGCATGTATACTGTTAATGATAATGGGGGCTAGATCAGTAAAGTTGCTTTACAGGCTAGTGGTGAAGTTTAACACACCCACATTGAAAGCTACAAGTAGCATCACTTGCAATTTGTGCTTAGTTTTTCATGTGGCTTTGCATATCAAGCATCGTCTTGTCTTTGAAAGTAAGAGATGTTGGCAACTGTTTATCCTGGCATGAACAGAACATGTGCCTATAGTGCTTATTCCTACTCAATCGGTGATGATCTCACCACAACCGCAAGTTTATCTATTGGTGCTTAACTAATATAATATAGTTTAAGAACTTAACAACAGCAACTATGAGAAGTTTTTATCCCGTTAGGTGGGGGTCGACTATATGAATTCTAGATCCCCAATCATATGCTTAAGAACTTAATAAATCAAAAAATAATGACATGAAAAAGTAAAGACAGATTTTCCAAGAACATAATTGTAGGAGAGCATGCATTATGAAGCTTAAATCCAAACCCCAGATTGTTTATCCTTCTTTCTTGGATTTTCTTGTAGCCAGCATGAGTTTGACAGATAAAGTTTTTAATGCTTTGAATGGCATTGATTTGAATAGAGATGTACAATTTAAATCAAGAGTCCAGCAAATTCATTCTAGTATTTGGTTTATTGGATCTTTTGTAGCCAGTATGAGTCTTACATAGAAAGTTGTTAATACTTCCGAGTTGTAATGATTTGAATTGTAAGACAGATGACCTACCTAAGACAAAAGTATAGCTAGTTTATTATGGTGTTTTATGTCTTCATTACTGTTATATTATTCAATATATCCATCACCTAGTAGATATGTCTCCAGTTCTTGGGTGCAAAAGGTGAAATCCCTCACCTTAAAGGCCCCCAACACATTGCCCCACACACGTGGGAGGGGTTAATCATGGAACACGGCGGCTCCCAAGGTAGGAGGCATAGTGCATAGTGCCCACAAGAAATCACCCCCACAAGAGGATGAAATTCCCATATTGCGGCTGCCATGACTCGAACCTGCATCCTTGGGTGCAATCTTCTACCATGTAAAACATCCGTGCTATGCCCGTGGGGGTGATATGTCTCCAGTTCTGCGTTATCAAATGAGAGTTCAGAAACCTCAGAGTCCCTCGACATCATGACGTGAATCAAAACTGTTTCCCACTATGTCTATCCTGCATCTTAGTATCCCCTTGGTATGAAGGGGTCCTCCTTGATAGAAGATGGAGATGGGATTGGATTGGATGAATCTGAATAGAAGTTTAAAATTGCATTATGACCCTGTCTCACTCGCCGAATGCTTAGTATACAAACTGCAACACAGAACATTCAACCCCAATAAGATGCAGGTATTACGACGACAACACTTGATAACTTGCTACAAACTTGTAAAAGCAATGTCTCCTTTCTAGAGAGCCTCAAGGGTGATTACCTCTTGGAGATGCATTGCAAACATACAGTGGCAGATGTGTTGAATGATACGTAGAGGAGCTTAAGGGACTTAAAAACGTTCCAACAGCAGCCTCTTATAGAATCTTCAAATCACTCTATTCATCATGTAATTAGTCATTTATGCTTTTGCATTCATCTTCCCAGTGAATATATGGTTTACCCTTTCCTTTCACTTAAGTTAAGAGGGTGTTGTTGGTAATTTAAATTGATCAGTTCAGCAGTGAGTTTTGGGGGTTCTAACATTGACTCTACTGCAAGGGTGTTTATGAAACACTTTTAATTGTTGATTCTCAAAGTGATCCTTCCTGCACCGCACCCTTGCAATTGTACTACAGTGTTGTCTCATACAATTCCTGAAATAATGGATTCTTTACAAGTGAGAATGAGCTTCTAACTGACTTTATTATTATTATTATTATTATTATATTGAATTAGGTGAGAATCCTTGCTAGAAGAGTCGCAAAAGCCTTGGGTTTGTGTATTTGATTTTGGGAAATTTTATACTGATTTGTGTATTTGAAATAGTAGTTATTGGATTAAGAAATTGGTAACAAATTGATTTGCGCTTGTGATTATTGATTATGTGTATGTGATTATTGATTTGTGTTTTATTTGATATGTCTTTGCTAAACAAAAGGCAATTGTTTTGACTATTCTTTGTTGCTCTTTGTGTTTTTTTCTGATTTGTGTCTTTTAGCATATTTGGTCTATTGGTGTATTGTTGTTGTGTTTAATTTGAATTGGGTTTGAGTATTGATTTAACTAAATTTGTTCTTATTATTATTCTTATTTTTTTTTTGTGATTTTGGTTTTTGTAATTAATAAGAGTGTTGATTCAATATCTCTGTAGTTTTTTTTTGTTTGTGATTTTTTATGTAGGTTGACCAATTGCCTTTTGTTTGTGATGGAGGGGGATAATAATGAATATTGCTACTCAAATTTGCTTAGCGATGATCAGAATATTCAAGACAAGTATGCGAATGTGGCAACCACTCCATGTCAACCTAAGTCATCCCAAGTTAGCACTCGAAGAAATATACGAACAAAAAATTTCTCAATGCAAGAGGATTTGATGCTCGTGTCAGCATGGTTAAATATTAGTATGGATGCTATATACGGTAATGATCAAACGAAACAAAGGTATTGGGAAAGGGTTCATGCCTATTTCCATCAATATAAAGATTTTGAATCTGATCGAAGTCCTAACTCGTTGATGCATCGTTGGTCTACAATCCAACTTGCTGTTAGCAAATTTCAAGTATATTATAGCCAAATAGATGGCAGAAATCAAAGTGAAACAACAGAACTAGATAAGGTAAATTCACTCGTTATCCTTTTGTTGTTAATTATTAATATCATATTGATAGTCATTGTTATTGACATTGTTTTTAACTTATTAGATTTCTCAAGCAATGGAGATGTACAGGAGCCTACAAAAGTCTACTTTCACATTTCTGCATTGTTGGCATGAGTTGCGACATGCACCGAAATTTTGCTCAACTTCGTCGAAGAAAAAATCAAAAATTTCTCAAAATGAAAGTCCAGCAACATCATCACCATCTACACCTGATTCGGTGAACTTGCTTGATATTGATGTTCGAAGCAATGAACCTTCATTGGAACGACCAATAGGAGATGCTGCAAAAGAATGTGGAAGAAAAGATAAATCCAAGGTAATAGAAGCTTCTGATGAGGAGATAAAAAACATGTTGACAGAAATGACTGAAAAGAGAATGCAGTCCAAAATGATATTAATTGAACAAGCGAATGAGATGTTAAGGTTGAAAAGAGAGAAGGTAGAACTAGCTAGGGAGAAGATAGAATTAGAAAGAAGAAAGGAAGAGCGAGAACAAATGATTTATGAAGAAAGAATTATTGGTATTGATATTAGTGAGATGGATGAACTTCAAGCTGAATATTACAAATCTCTCAAGCTCGAAATTATTCAGAAAAGACGAAATACAAGGTTTCCAGATTTGTAAATGGATGATGGGTTTTCTTTTTTTTCCTGAATGTATTAATGTATGAGAGTTAGGATTAAGTGAACTTGATATTTATGTTCGCTTGATTTTGTTTTAATCTAGTTGTTGTTGTGTTTAGTATTGATGGTTATTTTTTATGAGTGTTGACTTGGGATTAACTATTTTTGTTTAATACAATAAAAAACAAGTACATTAATCTATTTCAATTTGATTGTTTACTATACAATTCCTACCAATGCTCTATAAGATTATTTTGGAGTTGAATATGAGTTTTTTTTTCTTGAATTTGATGGTAAACCTGTATAAACTCTATAATTTCATTTCTACAATTGTAAGACAATTCAATTGTTGGAGTGCTAGCAACCGTATCAAAGTTGAAATCCATATATGTAACATCTCGCATTGAGCGATAAGAAGGATCGAATAAATTTACCCTGATGGGCCTACGTGAACTTCCCAGGGATCACCCATCATTGAGCTACCATAGCTCAAACACGCTTAACCCGGGAGTTCTTTATTTACATTTAGGGTAAAATGTATTCAGTTGGTGTTGTTTTTTTTCTTACTCTCCTCAATATATACTAGCTTCTTTAGGGTCCATTCTTGAATCTGACATTGGGCTCTCAAGGTATTATAATAATCTTCATGAATTGTATTACGTTCATCTTCAACTATCATATTGTGCAATATTATATAGGCTGTCATTATATCTTTGAGTGTTTCAACATCCAAAAAACGTGATGGTCCATGTACTATTGCAAATTGTGATTATAGGACTCCAAATGTTTGTTTGATGTCTTTTCTAGCATACTCTTGTTGTGCAGCAAAAAATTTCTTCTTATTCCCTTGAGGAGATAAAATGGTTTTGACAAAAGTAGGTCACGAGAGATATATTCATCAAGATAATATCTCATGGTATATTCATGTATGTTTTTTCTAGCCCAAAATGGTGGTCAGCTGGAGAGCTTGAGGCAACGATGAGTTTGACCACGACGATCTACATAGTAGGGGTGCAACTGCAAGCACTTTGACGCTCAAGTCAATGTGATTTAAGATGACAGAGTTTCTTTAAGCCTGAAAAGAACATACCTCGACTGGTGACAGGGCGGACTTATATGGGGGAGAGCCCAATCCCTACGTAGTTGTCAACCATTATGAGAGGATGAGGAGTTGAGGATCCTAACATTGCTAAGGATGAGGGCGAAGATGAAAGGTCGAGAATCTCGAGGCCGTTGAGGCCTGTTATGGGTGTGGTGATCTCGGATGGTATTGAAGGAATGATAATGTTGTTGAGTTGGCGTGAGCTGAGGTCGGGTCTAAAGATTGGGCCTGGTACTAGGTTATGGGCTTAACATCAAGCTGGGCTTCTTGTGGTTAGTACGGCACAATGTCCATTGATAATGTATTTTACTGCAAGATTGTGACTTTCTACCAATTCTAAGAATACATGAGATCTATCTAACACATTAATGTAGTTTAATGATCCCAGTAATCTAAAAAAGACATGCCATATCCACATATCATAGAATGCTACTGCTTCCAAAATAATGGTTGGTTCATAGACATGACATGTATGCATTCCATGCCTATAGCTAAGTAATTTCTCTACTCCCAATGCATATAATTAATGCTGCCCAACATTTTTAGAAACCTATGTTACACAGCAATGGTCATCAACTTTGGAATCTCAATATTATTTAGTTATTTCAAATATTACTCGCCAAATATTTCAACTAAAGCTTTCACAAATCTCTTTAAACTCTCTATTGTTGTACTTTCGCCAATATTGATATATTTATCCACAACATTTGTAGGTGATCCATATGCAAGCATCCTTAATGCAACTGTAACTTTTTGGAGTGATGATAATTTAGGTACTTCCACGGCATCAAATCTTTGAACAAAGTATTGATCATGTGATTTAATTGCTACTTGAATTTGTAGAAATAATGATCGACGCATATGAAACTTTTTACGAATATGTAGGGGAATTAACAAAATAATCACGATAAAATTTTTCATGACCTTCAACATTATTGCGATTGATGACATGGTGGTTCATCATGGATCCACTACGACGTGATACAAAGCTATGATTCGTAAATTGAAAATAGTGTTCAACTAAAGCTGTAGCAACAGTCTCCTCATCTTCATCGTCTTCAAGTTCTTCATGGATCATTCGAAATAACATACCTATGTTGTTGGACATGGTGACCAATGTGAGATTATTAAATATTGGTGATGACAATTGGTGTTTTAGATTTGTTTTAATTTTTTTGACCAAATATATTATTTATTTATAAACTATTGGAATATATGGCTATTGGAATATAGCCATTGGAATATGACTCTTGTTGAAATTTTATTTTTAACATATTAAAATTTTAAACTTATTATTATGAAATTATTTCAAACAATTTTGTTAAATAATTGTATTTAAAAAATATTAGTAAATTAATTTTAAAATATATTAAATATTATTTAAAATTTAATACATTAATATTTATTATTAAATTATAAAATAAATATTAAATTTTTGTAGTAATGAAAATTATATGTAAAGTAAAATAAATAGAATTGAAATTTATTAATAAATAAATGAAATAAGAAGTCAAATAGAGAGAAAAATAGAGTGATTTGAGCAATTATAATTTTTGAGACAAAAAAAGAATAAAGAGTGAATTGTTTATAATATAATCGGGAGCATAACTGGAAACGTGGTTGGAAACAACTTTAGTGTGACCATCTCGATTATAGTATACACAATGCCCTTAACTATTTTTCCTTTCTTTTGATCTTGTGGTGAATGAGTGTAAGTACTAGAGGTAGAGTTTTTAGCAAACAATACAGAAGTATCCCCTTCATCAACAAAGGAGGAGGCAACATGCCTACGTGATTCCACTCTAAAATCATAGAATATGCCTTATTGACGCTAGGCAATGGATCAAGTAAGAGGATCTGATTTCGTATCTGATCATATCCATTGCATAGCCCCATTAGGAACTTCATCAACTTACTTTGATTGGTTAATTCTGCCGTGGCATTTGCTGCTCCACATGTGCAGGATGGCAGTCGTTCCAGGGCTGCAAGTTCATCCCACAACTTCTTGAGGAATTGTCTTGTGCAATAGAAGATATCTGTTGTTGGAGTTGATAAACCAAAGGGCCGTTACTTTCTCCAAATCGTTCTGCAATTTCATCCCAAAGCTCCTTCGAGGTGGTACTGTATAGGAAAGCCTTGACTAAACCCTTCAAGATGGTGTTCATGATCCAAGATTGCACCATATAATCATGGCGTTGCTAGAGTTTCGAACATTTCTGATCTTTCTTCAGGTATTTGAATTCGACCATCGATAAATCCGAGTTTATGTTTCGCTCCTAGAGCTATCCTCATTGCCCTAGACCATGATCAGTAATCTGTGTCATTGAGAGGAAAAGAAACTAGTAGGATACCTGAATGATCAGCACTATGCAATTGCATTGCATCTTCCACAACCGAAGTGGTACCTCTGTTGTTGATAATATCTTCAAAGCCTCTCCGCATTGTTGTTCATGCTGACAACAGTAACCACGATTCGTCAGCAACAAGGGAGAGAAACGAAGCTGGATGATGCAGCTGCCCGTGCGAAGAAAGATTAGCTCATGAGGAGCAGAATCAAGGCGTTGTCATTTTGCTTCGATACCATGAAGAAAACTTCAACAGAGAAGTGGAAGTAAAATCTTATTCAATCAAATCAGTATGTACAAGATCTTCTACTCTTATAATAAGAATGCTATACACAGAACCTAACTAACTGAACAGAAAATAAAGCAACTAACTGACAGAATTAACAAAGTAGTTGATTAGGTAATCTTGTTGAAGTCAGGTTTTTCTAGATACTCCCAAGTTAGATTAGAATATTTGTAATGATATTTGGCTGTGGAGGGTTAGTAAAAAGGAATGGATGTCCTTGTTTTATGGAAAGTTTTTTGTAAGGGCTGCTAAAGGGAAAGTTGTAATAGGTATGGCCCCTCCTTAAATCATGGGATTATGTCTTTTGTGTATATATATCAGCAAGTATCAATGAGGCATTATTAAGTTCTGAAAAACAGGAAAGTGTGCTCCTTCCTTTCTATGCTATAATTCTAACAAATGGTATCAGAGCTGTCTTCTTGAGGGATCTGTGAGGAAAATTCTGAGAGTGTTTGTGAGGTGAGAGATCAAACACTTGAGAGAGTGAGATGGCTTCCAGCAATTTCCTAGGGACGGGTCCTCCAATGTTTACAGGAGAAAATTATCACATATGGGTGATAAAGATGAAGGCATACCTCAAGGCTTTAAATTTGTGGGATGCAGTGGAAGTAGGAGCAGATCCTCCGCCTTTGCTGCCTAATCCAACAATGGCTCAGATTAAGAATCATGAAGAACAGAAAGCTAAACAACCAAAGGCTCTCACATGCATTCATTCAGCACTGTCAGATGTTATCTTCACCAGAATAATGACCTGTGAAAGTCCTAAGGAAGCATGGGAAAAGCTAAGATCAGAATTTGAAGGAAGTGACAGGGTAAGGGCTGTTAAACTCCTAACTTTAAAACGTGAATTTGAAATGCTAAGGATGAAAGAAGGTGAAACGGTGAAAGATTATTCTGCTAAGCTCATGGAGCTTGTAAATAAGATAAGGCTGTTTGGAGAGACTTATGAAGATAGTAAGGTGGTAGAAAAAATTCTAATCAGTTTGCCAGCAAGATTTGAGTCCAAGATTTCAGCCATTGAGGAATCTTGTGATCTCAAGACTTTAACAATTGCTGAGTTGATTAGTAAACTGCAAGCACAAGAGCAGAGAACAAGTATAAGGGAGGAAGAAGTATCTGAAGGGGCATTTCAAGCCAGGCATAAAGGGAAACAGCCTGCTAAAGACTCAAAACAGCCTACATCAAACAAAGGAGGTAAAGGAAAAGGTATTATGGGGTCCAAGGAATTTGGAAAAAATGGCAAGTTTCCACCGTGCAACACTTGTCAAAGGACCAATCATCTGGAGAAGGATTGTTGGTACAAAGGAAAACCTCAAATAGAATGCAGGTTTTGCAAAAAGCCTGGTCACATAGAAAGAAATTGTAGGGCCAAGCAAAGTCAATCTCAAGGTCAGTCCACACAACAAGCAAATTTTATAGATGAGCAGGAGAATGAATCTGCTAGTCTGTTTATGGCTTTCCAAGAAACACAAAACTCCTATAAGCAGACTTGGTTTATTGATAGTGGCTGCACTAGTCACATGTCCAAAGATGAGCAAATTTTTTCCAATTTAGATAGGTCTGTGAAGACAAGAGTAAAGCTTGGAAATGGACAGGTGGTTCAAGCAGAAGGAAAGGGTTCAGTGGCAGTAAACACTAAGCAAGGTACTAAATACATTCATGATGTGCTATTTATACCTTGTTTAGCTCAGAATTTATTAAGTGTAGCTCAAATGCTTGCAAATGGGTACTCATTATCATTTAAAGGGAAATTCTGCTATATTTATGATCCTCATGATTGCTTGATTGCTAAAGTGGTTATGGTTGACAAGGCCTTTCCTTTAAACTGGAATGTTGTTGGTGATAGTGCTAATTTTGCAAAGATAGATGAATCTGTGGTATGGCACAGAAGGTATGGGCACTTTAATTTGGCTGCTTTGAAATATATGCAAACAAATGATTTAACAAGGGACCTACCTGAAATCCAAGTGACTAGTGATGTGTGTGGTTCTTGTCAATTTGGAAAAATGCATAGACAAACATTTCCTGCTAGTGCAACATGGAGAGCTAAGGAGAAATTAGAGTTAGTGCACACAGATGTTTGTGGACCAATGAGCACAGAATCATTAAGTCAAAACAAGTATTTTGTGCTCTTTATTGATGATTTCACTAGAATGACTTGGGTATATTTCTTGAGAAGCAAAGGGGATGTCTTTTCTGTGTTTAAGAAGTTTAAGACTATGGTTGAGACTCAAAGTGGATGCAAGTTGAAGGCTTTGAGATCTGATAATGGGAAGGAGTATACTTCTCATGAATTTGAGAGGTTTTGTGCAGATTTGGGTGTTAGTCATCAGCTAACAGTGAGCTACTCACCACAGCAAAATGGAGTTTCAGAGAGGAAGAACAGAACTGTTGTGGAAATGGCAAGGTGCATGATGGTGGAAAAGAATTTGCCCTTGAATTTCTGGGCAGAGGCTATTCATACAACAGTGTATTTACTCAACAGGCTGCCTACTAGATCAGTGGATGGGAAGACTCCAGTGGAAGCTTGGTCAGGGTTAAAACCAACAGCCAAACACTTGAGGACATTTGGTTCAATTTGCTATGTCCATGTGCCCTCTGCAAAGAGAAGCAAGCTAGATCAGAAGGCTGAAGTGGGAATTTTCTTGGGCTATTCATCCATGTCAAAAGGCTACAGGATTTATAATATGCAAAGTCAAAAAGTTTATGTGAGCAGGGATGTGGTGATTGATGAGTCTTTACACTGGAATTGGGACAAAGGTCTTGCTAAAAAAGACAAAGTTTTCTTGCAGAAAACTGAAGGGAAATCTGATTCACCACAACTTTCTGTTTTGACTTCTAGAATGAATTCTGACAAGGCTGCTGATTCCCCTCCTGATTCTCCTATTCTCAAGACAAAATCATTGACTGAGGTATATGAGAAATGCAATTATGCAGCCTTGGAGCCTTCCTCCTTTGCTGAAGCAGTAAAGTATGAAGAATGGAGATTGGCAATGCAGGAGGAGATTGATATGATAGAGAAAAATCATACTTGGCAACTTGTGGACAGACCTGAAGTAAGAAATGTGATAGGGGTGAAGTGGATTTTCAGGACAAAGTTGAATCCTGATGGCTCTATTCACAAGCACAAGGCTAGACTTGTTGTCAAGGGATATTCACAGCAAGCTGGTGTAGATTATGGTGACACGTTTGCACCAGTTGCAAGGCATGAAACTATAAGGTTGCTATTAGCTTTGGTTGCTAACTTGAAATGGGAAGTGTATCACTTGGATGTAAAGTCAGCATTCTTAAATGGTGAGCTGCAGGAGGAGTTATTTGTTGAGCAACCAGAAGGGTTTCAGGTTTCAGGGATGGAGAACAAGGTTTACAAGTTACAAAAGGCTTTGTATGGCCTGAAACAAGCTCCTAGAGCCTGGTACAGCAAAGTAGACTCACACCTGCTGCATTGTGGTTTCACAAGAAGTGAAAATGAAGCTACACTCTATGTTAAAAGGTTTGAAACTGGAGAATTGTTAATCTTATCTATCTATGTTGATGATATGTTAGTAACTGGAAGTAATTCAAGGCTAATTGCTGAATTCAAGAAGGAAATGGAGGCTGTATTCGAAATGTCAGACTTGGGGCTTATGACCTACTTTCTAGGGATGGAGATTAGCCAATCATCGGCTGGCATCTTCATTTCCCAAAGAAAGTATGCACTTGATTTGTTGAAGAAGTTTAATATGGAAAGGTGTAAATCTGTTGCTACACCTCTGGCTCAAAATGGAAAGCTGTCAAAAGCAGAAAAGGGTGAAGATGTGGATCCTAGCCATTATAGAAGTTTGGTGGGAAGCCTCTTGTATTTAACTGCTTCAAGACCAGATATCATGTTTGCAGCAAGTGTGTTGTCCAGGTATATGCAATCACCTGGTCAGGTTCATTTAGGGGCAGCTAAAAGAGTCCTAAGGTATGTCAAAGGTACTTATGATTCTGGAATTTGGTATACAACAGCAGAAAATGGAAAGCTGCAAGGGTTTTCTGATAGTGACTGGGCAGGATGCCTTGATGACATGAAAAGCACCACTGGTTATGTATTTTCTATGGGTTCAGGAGTTTTTTCATGGGTTTCAAGGAAGCAAGATGTTATTGCTCAGTCAACTGCAGAAGCAGAGTACATAGCTGCTGCTGCTGCTGCTAACCAAGCCATTTGGTTAAGGAAGGTTTTGGCAGATTTGTTTCAAACTCAACAGGAAGCTACTGTCATTCAAGTTGACAATAAATCAGCCATTTCAATGACTAAAAATCCAGTGCAACATGGGCGTACAAAGCACATAAATGTCAGGTTTCATGCCATCAGGCAAGCTGAAAAAGAAGGTGAAGTGCAGCTGATTCATTGCAGCTCAGAAAACCAACTTGCAGACATTATGACTAAGTCACTTGCAGCTGGAAGGTTTGAAGATTTAAGGGTCAAACTGGGAGTCTCCAAGAAAAATCATGAGGAGGAGTGTTGAAGTCAGGTTTTTCTAGATACTCCCAAGTTAGATTAGAATATTTGTAATGATATTTGGCTGTGGAGGGTTAGTAAAAAGGAATGGATGTCCTTGTTTTATGGAAAGTTTTTTGTAAGGGCTGCTAAAGGGAAAGTTGTAATAGGTATGGCCCCTCCTTAAATCATGGGATTATGTCTTTTGTGTATATATATCAGCAAGTATCAATGAGGCATTATTAAGTTCTGAAAAACAGGAAAGTGTGCTCCTTCCTTTCTATGCTATAATTCTAACAAATCTTAACACACCCCAATAGGATGCAGGGATTACGACGACAACACTTGATAACTTGGTACAAACTTGTAAAAGCAATGTCTCCTTTCCAGAGAGCCTCAAGGGTGATTACCTCTTGGAGATGCATTGCAAGCAGACAGTGGCAGATATGCTGAAAGATACACAGGGGCTTGAGGGACTTAAAAAAGTTCCCAACATCAGCCTCTTATAGAATCTTCAAATCACTCTATTCATCATGTAATTAGTCATTTATGCTTTTGCATTCATCTTCCCAGTGAATATATGGTCTGCCTTTTCCTTTCACTTAAGTTAGAGGGTGTAGTTGGTAATTTAAATTGATCGGTTCAGCAGTGAGTTTTGGGGGTTCTAACATTGACTTTACTGCTAGGCTGTTTGTGAAACACTTTTAATTGTTGATTCTCGAAGTGATCCTGCACCGTACACTTGTAATTGTACTACAGTGTTGTGTCATACACTTGTAATTGTACTACAGTGGATTCCTTACAAGTGAGAATGAGCTTCTAACTGACCTTCTTCTTCTTATTATTATTATTCTATTGAATCAGGTGAGAATCCTTGCTAGAAGAGTCTGCAAAAGCCTTGGAGTTGGAGGAAGAAGCTTTTAGGCCAGCCAGTCTTGCATCATTATGATGGCCCCAAGTTTCCACACAAACAAATGGTTTGGTTTCACACTGCATAAATGCTTCACAAATACATTATGATGGGTACCGACCTTATTGTATGTTCAAGTTTCTGTTTTCTGTTATATATATATATATATATATATTAAGGTTCCTGTTTTCAAAGGGTATGGACTATGGAGATAATCATGTTTAGCAAATCTCTAAATTATTAAAAAAAATTAAAAGTTTTCAAATTTTCTTCAATTAAAAAATTATATTTTTCTAAAAAACAAGAACTATCTTTCAACTGCAGAACCCAATTTCGTTCTGCGTAGGGGAAAGAATGGAGCAACAAAGAAAGATTCTTGTGTCATCCGTTTTGCAGGAAGAGCAATGGCATGCAAATCAAAGCAAGGACCAGCGATTGACTTGTTGTATCCATGGCTAAATCAACCGCCAAATGTTCCTGCCAAGAATACTCCTCTTCACAAACCACTGTCTCCTCCACCGCACCTTCGCTTCTTGTGCTCCCCCGCCGCTGAAGCCTACAAACCTCTCGCTCCTCGCCGACAAGTGCGCGTCGATGCACCAACTCAAACAAATCCATGCCCAAATGATCGTCTCAGCCAGGATTCACGACAACTACGCCGCCAGCCGATTATTATCCTTATGCGCTCTTTCGGAGTCGGGTGATCTCGCTTACGCTCTAAAGCTCTTTCAGTTTACTCAGGAACCCAATTCTTTCATGCGGAACAATCATTAGAGCTCTTGCCAGTAGCCCAGAACCCCATGAAGCTGTGTTTCTGTATGCTTCAACTACGTCGTTTTCTATCCTTGTTCTGTTAGCTATCCCACATCGCTGAGATAATAAGATTCCGCCTAGTTTATATATGTCGGGGCACGTAAAGGGGTTGTCCCTTCGGGGACATCCGATAAAATTGGAACGATACAGAGAAGATTAGCATGGCCCCTGCGCAAGGATGACACGCACAAATCGAGAAATGGTCCAATTTTTTTTTCCTTCTTCTGTCCTATCGATCCACGAACTAGGTTCCTTTTTGCCTTTTGTCTGCCAGTGGGATCGCTGTGTCGAGTCGATTCGATTGGAGTTCACCCTCTGTGCTATTTTGTTCGTTAAGGAGGCTTCGGAAAAGCTTTTCAGGTAATTTCATATCCGAAGTAGTTTCGATATTTGACGGTTGCTTTGATATGCTTTTATTTTGAAAGAAGAAGTCAACTTCTTTTTTTTATGCTGTTGTCGGGGTTGAATAGGTTGTAATTTTTAAACAAAATTCATAGAGAGAATTCTTCCATCAGTTCCTACTTCTTCTGGCGCATTGTCATCCTCATAATTTGATTGGTAGTGTTAATCTTAATTTTATCAAATTCTTAATATTACATGTGTCTTTGCATGTAAAGCATTGTATTGTCTTTAAAAGCAAGAGCTATTGGCAACCACGTATCTATCCTTCCATTAGGAGAACATAGGCCAGTAGTGCTTATCACCCATTCAATCCAGAATAATCAGCCCCACAGCCTCAGGTTTATCTATTTTAGATGAACTGGAACTTGGGAAATCAGCAGCAGATCAACGAGAAGTGAAATGTTTATAAAACTTCAATCCATATTTTTTGTGTTCCTTTTTTCTTTCCCCATCTTTCAAGTTGATACAATCTGAAGTTATAGTCTTACACAGCAAACTCTTGACATACCTATCATTAACTCATCAAATACATGAACTTAGATAATGAATGAACACGAAACTAGGTGAATGAATCAAGTAATTAATGTAAGACTCTTCCATTCTTCAAGTGCATTGTATCTACTGCACATTATCAGTAACAGTCTATTACTGCTTATTAAGAACTTGACCACAACCAAAAGGGCAGCTAGTTTATCCTGATATTTGGTTTCTTGGATGTTTTGTGGCCTGTGTGAGCTTGCTTTGAGTAGTAAGAGACGTACAGTTCAAAACAAAAACATAGTTAATTTATTCTAGTATGAGTTTCTAGGATCTTTTGTAGCCAGTATGAGTTTGAGGGATAACGTTATTAATACTTTTGAGTTATAATGATTTGAATTGTAATACAAAAGTCTAGCTAGTTTATCTTGATCTTTTATGCCTTCACTATTATCATATTTTTCAATTCAGTGGTTAATAAAGAAATTTTTATGACAGTTTAGAAACTTCAAAGTACCCCTACATCATGAAGTGAGCCAAAACTATTTTAGTACCCCTATCTTACTATCCCCTTGGCATGTAAGGCTCCTACTTGATTAGATGGGAGATTGGATCAGAGTTTCTTAATGACTACAGACAGAGCTATTAGTGTGATAATTAGCAGCCTAGAGAAAATCATCTTGAAAATGCTGGCAGCCTGATTAGAGCGTGTGTCTTGCATAAAGTGGTCGATGATTGTCAAAATGCAGTCATTCAAGGTTAGGCAAAATCTTGATGTGGTTTGGTGGTGAGTGGTGTAAATGGATTAGGAAATGTAATGATTGGAATATATCAGTTCTGGTGAACGGTGTCTAGGGTGGGAATTGTGTTATGGAAAAAGGTCTCAAGCAAGGTGACCCTTTTATCGCCATTTCTTTTTGTTTTTGGCAGCAGAGGAATTAAGTAGAACGTTGAAGAAGCTGCTGATCTTGGGTTTATTCAAGGCTTATCAGCCGGGAAGCAGCTTGGGTTTATTCAAGGTTTATCAGCCGGGAATGGCTGCTTGAGGGTTACCACTCATTTGCAATTGTTGGCAGATGATATATGATTGTTTCAAGAATTAGAAGTGAGTTGGCTTCTTGGAAGGCTGCTTATTCCCATTGCTGGGATATTGGTTTCGATCAAATCTGTGCCAAGTAATCTTCCTATTTGTTACCTGTCTATCTTTAAGATTCCAGTGGGGATGTCTTCGGTGGTGCTTTGAGGACGTAGGCTTTCTAATCTGTTTATTCTCCTGTCCTGTTAATTAAATGGATGTAATGGAGGTGAATTTATATGCTTACCTGAAGTTATCTTCTTCTTTGAACTCGTTGAGGTATGTCCCTTTGATTGTGGAATCGAACAACTTCACAGCTTTGAATTGGGTTTTATCTAGGAATATTTTCAGTTCGCTAGAGATTATCCTTAAGATCAGAATGTTGGAGGATTGTTGCAAGCATGTTAATTATGTTCACTCAAGATAGGCTTGAGTGTCCAGCACGTATCCATTGTATGTGTGTAGCATGCACTCATGTGTCTCGTACTCATATACTATCCCTTCCTTCATGAAGTATTCAAGTGGTCATACTTTCCAGGTATTATATTTATTATGGAGGGTTTTAATTCTGTCATCATAGACCATATCTCGTGTTTTATATTTTTTTATAGGCTCGAGTTTTATGATTAATCTGACTTTTCTAAGTTTCATTACCAGAAGAATTTTATGTGAAACACATCACCTCACAGCTTGATCCTACTGTATACAAGCTGTTGGTATACAGTAGCAACCATTACGATTCTTAGGGTCTATTTGGCTAGACTTTTATTTTTGGAGTTTTTAAGTTGGGTAGTGTTTAAGTTGTTTATAGCGTTTAAGTTAAATAGTGATTAAGTTGATAATGTGTGAATAAATATATTTTTAAACTATCAGTTAATAGTTATGTGTTTGGTTTGAAAGAGCTGATAAACTATTATAACTTGATAAAAAGACAAAAATAGATATGTTATTGAATAATAAATTATATATAATTATTAAAAATATATTAATACAATATTATTATATGTATTATATATAGATATAATAGTAGTTATATATATATATACATATATAACAGTTTGATTGGCCATGACAACAGTCGGGAGGAGAAGCATGGACGGAGAAAATGAGGGCAACGGACGGCCGACGACGCGATGGGGGCAATGGATGGCCAGCGATGCAATGGGAGCAGTGACTGATGTTGTCAATACGACTGATGCGGGCGATGGTCGATGATGGCGACCAAAATAGCCGAAGAAGAAGGCGGTAGGAGACAGAAGTTGAAGAAGAAAGACATGGTTGGAAATTAGCAAAAAGATGAGGGTAAAATGACAAAATACTTGGTCAACCCAACTTATAAATAACCAACGTTTTGCAAAAATTCTCCCAATAACTTTTGCAAAACACTGTAGTAACAACGTTTAAGTTATCTAACTTAAACGTTAGTGAAGTGCACCTAAACACCTCACCAGCTTTTCTCAACACCTTATTAGCTATTGATACAATTTATAAGCGGTCAAACCATTAACAAACAAAACATTAATATGAGTAAGTGAGGTGCATAACATACTCTTTTTTTCTGTAGATTTTCTTTCACAATCATCATAGTTAACTTGGAACATTCAGATGGTGTTCCAAATCTTCCCAACAACTAAAACAACATTTTCTTGATTCTGTAATTTCAGGGTATCATTGCCGAAACTGCTCTCATATTCACCAGCTGGCAGCTGAATATTTCAATTTTTTTTATAAAAAAATAAAAAAACTCAAACGTTTAATTTTTCAAGTTTATACTATGAATTAGAAAACATCATTTTTTTTATGTTTTTTAATTTTTTAAAAAAAAAAGAATATTAAGACGTCTTTAATTATAAAATTAAAGTTAAAAATTAAAAAATATTTTCTGAAACTGAAGAAGAAAGGCGCTTCTTCTGTAATAGTTTCATCGCTGGAAATCCCGCCATTTTTTAGGGAAGAAAGAGGATACAACACTTTGAGCACCAAATACCGCCCCACATGCCAACAATCCACCAACTCGACGAGCATTTAAGTGCTGAGAAAACTCCATTGAAGAAGGGTGAACCATTAGAGTCTTCTATACAACACTATCAGAAAGTGAGACAAGTGAAACTTGTCAAACTGCGCCACAGGACCCTTTCAACCCCAGTACCAAGCCAGGCATGAAAGACTACAATACTTCATAACTACAAACATGGTAAAAATAATGCCTCTCTTCTAGAGAGCCTTCAGGGTGATTGCCTCTAGGAGATTCATTGCAACCAGCAATGGCTCTTTTAGAATCTTAAAATTGGGATCACTTGCGTGAACATTGAACGTAAGTGAATAGCCTGAAAGAAAGAGATCACATCTTCTTCTAGAATTTAAATTCACAAATCAAAATTGGCATCTGGGTCCCCAACATTTGACTTCTCCGGCAGCGCAGAACAATGTCGTCAATGAAATTCGCAGTGCACGATGTCACCAAAACCATCATCTCCAACCATCCCCAAATATATTATTAGCATCTGTGCCCGTCTTTGAACAGGCAGCTGATGATAAGAGTTTGCAAACAAAGTTCAGAATCCAGGAACTTTGCTATAATTGGTGATCCAAACAAGGAGTCCATGCAAAACTGCAAATATGTATTCTCAGCCAAAATTCTTCCATTAGGGAGCATGCTTGATGTTCGTCCTCACTAGAAATGTTGCAATGAAACAATAATCAGCAGTCAGATAGCTAGATTAAAATGGAATCCCTAACACTGTTGGAAAGGACAGCATATCATGGTTTCACCTTCAGTTAATACAAAGCCACCATCTCTTCATCAATAATTTGATCAAATGGGCCTAGCCAACCCCACATATTGGGATTAAGCTTGGGATTATTGTTGTTGTTGGGATCCAGCTACATAGAAACATTCTTAATTATCACCATCCACAAGGCTCCGCCCAGGTGTTTTCACCAAATTACCTTCTTTCATCACCTTCCTCAGCCTCAAAACGTCCTCCCATAGTCCAGCCTCTGCATACATGTTGGACAAAACAACATAAACCCCGTGATTATGAGGTTCTAAATCAAGAATTTCTTTCACCACCTTTTCTGCAACATCAAAATCACCATGGTTCTTACAAGCTGCCAACAGAGCTCCCCAAATCACTACGTCAGCTTTCCACACCATTCCTTTTATTAGATCCTCAGCCTCTTGTAGCCTCCCACCTCGCCCTAGAAGATCAACCATGCAGCTATAGTGCTGTATCTTAGGTTCAAGGGAGTACACCCTTTTCATGGAATGAAAAATTTCTCGACCAAAATCAATCAAGCCAGCATGGCAGCAGGCAGACAAAACCCCAACAAATGTGATGTCATTCGGCTTAATCTGCTCGCTCTCTAGCTTCTGGAACAGATCAATTGCTTCTTCAGCATGACCATGAACAGCCAACCCGCAAATCATTGCATTCCACGTTGCAATGTTCCTTTCAGCCATTCTCATGAAACACTTTCGAGCCATGCAAATTGCTCCATTCTTGGCGTACATGTGAACCAATGCCGTGCCAAGAATGACTCCCAGCTCAACCCCTCTCTCTTCCATAAAAACATGAATCCTTCTTCCCAAATCCAAACATCCTGATTGAGCACAAGCTGACAGCACAGAAGCTAAAGTTGCCCCATTTGGTTCAAACCCATCAGCGGTCATCTGATCAAACAACTCCAACGCTTCATCAGCACAAAAGTTTTGAGCATACCCACATATCATGGTCGTCCAAATACTCAAATTTCTGTCCGGCATTTCCTCGAACACTTTGCGGGCACCACTCAAATCGCTCGAAATGGAATAACTCCTGACCAACCCATTGACAACATGCAAGTCCAGCTCCAATCCGAACTTCAAAACATGGTTATGCACTTGTTTACAAGATTCAAGCGATCGCATATTAGAACACGCCTTGAGAAGAAACGGGAAAGTGTGCTTACCTGGTACAACACCAAGCCTCCGCATCTTTACATACAGAAACACAGCTTCATAGGGTTCTGGGCTACTAGCAAGAGCTCTAATGAGAGTGTTCCACATGAAAGAATTGGGTTCCTGAGTAAACTGAAAGAGCTTTAGAGCGTAAGCGAGATCACCCGACTCCGAAAGAGCGCAGAAGGATAATAATCGGCTGGCAGCGTAGTTGTCGTGAATCCTGGCTGAGACGATCATTTGGGCGTGGATTTGTTTGAGTTGGTGCATCGACGCGCACTGGTTGGCGAGGAGCGAGAGGTTTGTAGGCTTCAGCGGCGGCGGAGCACAAGAAGCGAAGGTGCGGTGGAGGAGACATTGGTTTGTGAAGAGGAGTATTCTTGGCAGGAACATTTGGCGGTTGATTTAGCCATGGATACAACAAGTCAATCGCTGGTCCTTGCTTTGATTTGCATGCCATTGCTCTTCCTGCAAAACGGATGACACAAGAATCTTTCTTTGTTGCTCCATTCTTTCCCCTACGCAGAACGAAATTGGGTTCTGCAATTGAAAGATAGTTGTTGTTTTTTAGAAAAATATAATTTTTAAATTGAAGAAAATTTGAAAACTTTTATATTTTCTAAATAATTTAGAGATTTGGAAAACATGATTATCTCCACAGTCCATACCCTTTGAAAACAGGAACCTTAATATATATATATATATATATATAACAGAAAACAGAAACTTGAACATACAATACGGTCAATACCCATCATAATGTATTTGTGAAGCATTTATGCAGTGAGAAACCAAACAATTTGTTTGTGTGGAAACTTGGGGCCATCATAATGATGCAAGACTGGCTGGCCTAAAAGCTTCTTCCTCCAACTCCAAGGCTTTTGCAGACTCTTCTAGCAAGGATTCTCACCTAATTCAATAGAATAATAATAAGAAGGTCAGTTAGAAGCTCATTTTCACTTGTAAGGAATCCATTATTTCAGGAATTGTATGACACAACACCGTAGTACAATTACAAGTGTACGGTACAGGATCACTTTGAGAATCAACAATTAAAAGTGTTTCCCAAACAGCCTTGCAATAGAGTCAATGTTAGAACCCCCCAAAACTCACTACTGAACCGATCAATTTAAATTACCAACTACACCCTCTAACTTAAGTGAAAGGAAAGGGTAGACCATATACTCACTGGGAAGATGAATGCAAAAGCATAAATGACTAATTACATGATGAATAGAGTGATTTTGAGTTTCTATAAGAGGCTGCTGTTGGAACTTTTTAAGTCCCTTAAGCTCCTTTACGTATCTTTCAACATATCTACCACTGTCTGCTTGCAATGCATCTCCAAGAGGTAATCACCCCTGAGACTCTCTAGAAAGGAGACATTGCTTTTACAAGTTTGTACCAAGTTATCAAGTGTTGTCGTCATAATCCCTGCATCCTATTGGGGTTGGATGTTCTGTGTTGCAGTTTGTATACTAAGCATTTGGTAATGCAATTTTAAACTTCTATTCAGATTCATCCAATCCAATCCCATCTCCGTCTTCTATCAAGGAGGACCCCTTCATACCAAGGGGATACTAAAGATGCAGGATAGATATAGTGGGACATAGTTTTGATTCACTTCAAGATGTCAAGGAACTCTGAGGTTTCTGAACTCTCATTTGATAACGCAGAACTGGAGACATATTTACTAAGCGATGGATATATTGAATAATATAACGGTAATGAAGACAAAACACTATTATAAACTAGCTATACTTTTGTCTTAGGTAGGTCATCTGTCTTACTATTCAAATCATTATAACTCGGACGTATTAATAACTTTGTATGTCAAACTCAGACTGGCTACAAAAGATCCAAGAAACCAAATAATAGGATGAATTTGCTACAACTCTGTTTTAAACTGTGCATCTCTTACTATTCAAATCAATATCACTCAAAAGCATTAACAATTTTATCTGTCAAACTCAAGCTGGCTACAAAAAAAATAAAAATAAAAATAAACAATAAACAAACCAAATACAAGGAAAAACCATCTGGACTCTGGTCTTATAATTATGCTTCATAATGCTACTATCCTACAATTACATTCTCAGGAAATCTGTCTTAACCTTTTCATTTCATTATTATTTTGATTTTATTAAGTTCTTAAGAAAATGACGAGTGGTCAAGGATTCATGTAGCCTACCCAATCCAATGGGATAAAAGCTTGTGATAGTTGTAGTCATTGTTGTTGTTACGTTCTTAAATCATATTAGATAAGCACCAACAGATAAACCTGCGGCTGTGGGGAGATCATCACTGACTGAGTAGGAATAAGCACCATTGGCACATGTTCTCCTCATGGAAGGATAGATACATGGTCGCAAATAGCTCTTGCTTTTAAAGACAATTACAATGCTTTATATGCAAAGCCACATGTAATATTAAGCACAAATTGCAAGTGGTGTGCAAAACTTCGCCATCATTAGCCGGTGAAGCTAGTGGATTGATGTTATTAGTCCCCATTATCCATCCACAGCATCCAAACCTTAAATACAGGCAACTCAATACAGAGAGGTATGCATTAACATCTGGTTTGGTTAATAGTATTTGGCAAATCAAACTAACAGCCACGGAAAATTTTCCCACTAATAGAAACACACAAATCTATATATGATACTAGATTGTTTCTGTGCACAAGAGAGACAACCAAGATAGAATTATGATGCCATGCATAGTGGTTAAATCAAGAGACATGTCTTTTGATTTTCAAGGGACAAGACTATTTACAAAAGAACACGACTGTTACAAAGTAGTGCACCCCTTTGGTTTAAATGGAAGAGATATAACTTTTAGACAAACGGATGTCTATTCATCTATTATAAATCTCCTTCTCTCAAAATATACCTAGTTGTTTTAAAGGGAAATCTTCAGAAATTGCTGGCTACAGATTTCCATGACTTTGATAATTCTTGAGGGTGATCTGCTGTTAACCCTGCAACAATTCTAGTGGCAGCAAATAACACTTTAAATACAATGATTTATCACAGTCAAAGTCACGTTACAGAATTTCCATAATTTTCCCCAACAAAAACCCCCAAAGCTCGCTACTTGCATGATAAATTTTTGAAGAACAATTGTCAAGACTGCTGAACTAATCAACTAATCAATATAAATTATGAACTACACCTTCTAACCTAAGTGAATAGAAAAGGTAAAATATTCACATACGTGATCCCAATTTGTTGAATGTGTAAAACATATATTTACTAGGAAATTGAATACGATAGCATAATAGCTAATTATATGATGAATAGAGTGATTTGAAGAATCTAAAAGAGGCTATTGTTTGAACTTTAAAGTCCCTTAACCTCCTCTACTCACCGTTCAAGATATCTTCTATTGGTGATTGCAATGAGTCCCCAAGAAATAATCACCCTTAAGGCTTTATAGAAGGGAGACATTGCTTTTACAGTCTTAATCCCTATCTTGGTATTGGGGTTGAAAGCTGTGTGTGGCAGTTTGCATACTACACAATTGGCAAATTTCACTAGTCTCACTTTCTGATAGCGTTGTAAAAAAGACTAATAGTTTACACTACCACAATGGTGTTTTTCCAGCACTTAATTCCTGGTAGAGTTGGTGCGTTGATGTTGAAAGTGTTGTATCATCTTTCCTTGCTCCCTGTTTCCGGTATCATTGGCATGATGTATTTGGAAGGTCTATAAGGTTGTTCAGGAAAAAAATATTGAGAGGCAGAGAGAAATGTTGTCGCCAAGATTCTATCCATTTCTTATGGATTTGATGAGTCCTTGTTCTCTTCCAACATCCTTTCATTCTCTGAATAAAACAGTGAGAGGCCAATTTAAAGTCTATTTGTTGCGACCATCCTGTGCAGGGATGAATGCAGCTGACATTGTCTGGTCACTTTGAGCAGTGAAACTATTACAAAAGCTAATGTCTTACATGGTAAAATAATTGTTTCTAATCAATCTGTGTGGGCATATATTGAGTCAAAGGGCATGATTTCTACCAAGGAAAAAAAAACTGGTAAAGGCTGAAAAAGAAAATGCATGGAATAATTTTGCAGTAGAAATTTTTTGCACCTAGTGCATAAACAGAGTAGTTTCAGCAAAGATATCCAGAATCTACAGAAGTAAAATTTTTGAGTTATTGGGAAGATTTAGAACACCAAATGAATGTCAATTAACTATGATGATTTAACCAACAAGATAATAAACGACATACCAGTGAAAAAAAAATCTACATAAAAATAGATCATATACCCCAATTCGTGGGATTAAGACGTGTGATAGTTGTTGTTGCTGTTGTATAACAGTAGATTGTATGAAATGAAAGAAAGAAAGAGTACCTCAACTCAAACATGAAGTAAGCAATTTTATTTACTTCGACAGCTATGGCCACTTTAACCTTCGATAACAACTTGTGTGGACTTACAAAATTCCTCCACTAGCCTTTACACAAACGGATAGCTGCTTTGATTGGATACAGAAAGCCGGCACCATGTAAACAAAGAATACCCAGTTGTAAATTTACAATGGGAACTCTCACAATCAAAGAAATTATAGCACAGAAGAAATTTAACCTTATTGGGAAAGATACCCATCTGCCTCATCAAGTTCCTTCACACTTCACATAACCTGATTTGGTAATAAGAACTGAAATCCCTATATCTTGAATTTCTCTACAACAATTTCTGCAGTGACACGAAAGGAGCATCCATAGCGTACAAGACTCCTTGCTTTGGGAGAGTCGAGGGAGGATCATTTGCAAAGAGCCAGTTTTCAGATCTCGAGCCTTTAACCTTGCAGTCACAAAGGAGCAATCTACCAAGGCTTGCCCTTCTTTCCTTCAGAGACATAGTCACATAAAATTCTTGGTAACGAAACCTACATAAAGGTCACACTACCCATAAAACTCAAGCCTATCAAAACTATAAAACAAACCATATGGTCTATGATAGAATTAACTGTGCACGCTAAACATTCTACCTAGAAAGTAAAGGATATGAAGTACCGCACACTTCATGGACACAAACACAAATATGCATGACACATGTTGGACTTCCTATCTCGAGTGCCTAGGTAGTATTTTTTTATTTAACTCAGTTAATGCTGTGTCCAAAAATTGGATGAGCACATGACACATTTGAGGGTCATAATGCAATTTGAAAAACTTTTATTGGGATTCATCCAATCCAAGCAAATCTCCATCTTCTATCAAGGAGGCACCTTACATACCAAGGGGATACAAAGATGTGGGATATTGAGGGAAATAGTCTTATACTCGCTTCATGATGTAGAAGTACTTTGACATTTCTAAACTCTCATTGCATAAAGCAGAACTGTAGACATATTTATTAACTGATGGATGCAATGATAGTGAAGGCATCAAAGATCATAATAAACTACCTATCTTAGGTCATATATATGTCTTACAATTCAAAACATGATACTCTTTTTAGTATTCAAAACTTTCAATGTAAAACTCGTACTGGCTACAAAAAGATCCAAGAAACCAAATACTAGAATAAATTTGCTAGAATGTTGATTTAAACTGTACATCTCTATTCAAATCAATGCCATTCAAAGCATTAATAACTTTATCTGTCAAACTCCTGCTGGCTACAAGAAAATCCAAGAAAGCAAATGCAAGGAAAGGATAAACCATCTGGAGTTTGGATTTAAGCTTCATAATGCATGCTATCCTACAATTACATTCTAGGAAAATATGTCTTACTTTCTCATGTCATTATTTTTTGACTTTATTAAGTTCTTAAGCATATGATTGAGGGTTTAGAATTCATGTAGTCGACCCCCACCTAATGGGATAAAAACTTCTCATAGTTATTGTTAAGTTCTTAAATTATATTATATTAGTTAAGCACCAATAGATAAACTTGCGGTTGTGGTGAGATCATCACCGAATGAGTAGGAATAAGCACTATAGGCATATGTTCTGCTCATGCCAGGATAAACAGTTGACAACATCCCTTACTTTCAAAGACAATACAATGCTTTATATGCAAAGCCACATGAAAAACTAGGCACAAATTGCAAGTGATGCTACTTGTAAACTTCACCACTAGCCTGTAAAGCAACTTGACTGATCTAGTCCCCATTATCGTTAACAGTATACATGCAACCCAATGTAGAGAGGAATGTGCATTAACATCTGTTTTGGTTCACAATATCTGCCAAATCAAAATAACAACCACACAAATTTTTCCATCTATAGAAAAACATGAATCATCTATATGAATACTACAATGTTTCTGCGAGACATAGAGAGAGAGTCAAGGTAGAATTATGATGCTTTGATAATTGTGTTATCGAACTCATAATCAAACAAAAATAAAAAAATTAAGATTAAATCTACTAATAGATTATAAACAGTTAGACTGATTATTGTTTACAGTAACGTGATACCAAAACGAAGAAACACAACTAAAACTCACGGGGAAATTCTCCATTACTGATTCTTTGTTAAGAAAGAAGCTATTCAACGCCAACAACAACATAATCGGAAGAAATTGACTCTCGTTTCAAATAATAACATATTTCTTCGAAGAAAATAAATACAACAATTCCATAAAGCTATAACCTATGGTCGATTTCTGGAGCTTGAGTGAATTATTAAGCGCTTCTATCAAAGAAACCTTCAAATATCGAAACTACTTCGGATATAAAAATTACCTGAAAAGCTTTTCCGACGCCTCCTTAACGATCAAATAGCACAGCAGGTGAACTCCAATCGAATCGACACAGCGATCAACTCGCAAACGAAAAGCAAAAAGGAACCTAATTCGTGGATCGATGGGAACAAAGAGGAAAAAAATTTGGACCATTTCTCGATTTGTGCGTGTCATCCTTGCGCAGGGGCCATGCTAATCTTCTCTGTATCGTTCCAATTTTATCGGATGTCCCCGAAGGGACAACCTCTTGTCGCCGGCGACAACATATATAACGAGCAAAAATCCGCTAATTCCACGATGTGGGAAAGAGGAGTCATCCAAGAACAAGAAGACTAAAACGACACCGCGTAAGCTGCAATTGGACTCGTTCACGGTTTAGAAATTGGCACCATTTTTTATATACTTTATAATGATATTTAAATAAAATATTTTATAACTATTTACTAGCAACAGTAAAAAATAATTTATTTACTTATAAATATGATCTTCTCTCAATTTTTATAAAAAAAAATGTCTCATGTATTAAATATATTTTTTTAATTACAAATATATGATAGATTTCTTTGCTTGTGCAAAGTTTCAGACACGCCTAAGCAAAGGGCTACAGTCGTCCATCACCAAAGATATTATACTTAAAATATAAAAATAATTATATTTATTTTTTTATTTAATAAATTAATGTGATGATAAAATTTAAAGGACTATCTGTGACGCCCTGTTCCTATTTATGAGTGCCACTTGTGAACAATCAACCGAACTATTTACATGTTCGATCATTCGTGAAGGGCGGACTATATTTCAACACGAAATGTTCTAGGTGGAACTAGACTTCGTCATTCCCTTGCCTTAACCCCAGGATCCACTAATAAATTTGAGCTTTAACCATGCTATACTTGGCTAATTAATTTCCATTAAATTTGTTAGATCACCATTTTTTATCTATTTAATTTTTCTTCATTTAAAGAATTCCACCGGACTCCATAAAATTCACAATTTCAATCAACCCATTGACTTTTACCAATTTTGGAGGAAAAATTCATATAATTTAAATTTTTAAAAATTTTGGCATTTTTTCCCAAAATACTCAAATTTCTTTTTTTTTTTGTTTGAAAATTCATCGGGACCCAAAATCAACCAAGAATTGCTCCAAAATCCCTCAAATTTTCCAAAATTTTTAAAAAAATTTAGTCGGCGGGGCCATCTAGTGCGCTCGCCCGCTCCTCTGCACCCGTGTGCCTGCCGCGCGCAGCCACCCCAGCGCCCCCTGCCTGCTGCACGCGTACCGCCTGCGACTCGTTTACTTGACTCAAAAAATTTTCTTGACCTTTTTAGCCCAAATTTTTCAAATTTTTCCCACATCATCCAAACATCACAAATACCCACTTTTTTCACAAAATTTACAAAAAAATACTCATTTTATTCTTCCACAAAGCTTACACAACAAAGGAAAAATATTATTTCTTACACCCATTCATGATGCTTATTACAATATAAACAATACAACCAAAAATGGGCTTCCATAAGCCATACAATGGTCTTGGATCTTCATTCCCATGACTTCACATGTCATTCCATTTTTGCCTTGATTTTTTTTCATGCCTTTACAACCTATATGTGAGGGTAAAAACCTCATGAGCTATTAAGCTCAATAAAAGTGCAATGACAATAAGTATGAACATGAATATAAAATGTGATGCCAATACATGCAATGCAATAAAATTAGGGCTTTTACATCCTCAAAACCACCTTGGTTTGAGACTTAAACATATCCTACCCCACACAACCTTATGGTTATAGGTCATTGAACACAAACAACATGCCAATGCACACATATTTGTTCATGAACCATAGTTACAACCTTGCAAAGCCACCATTCCATGGGGCTATCCCTTATCTTAGCATTCTTTGAAACTTCAAGAACCTCCCAGTTTCATTTCTCACTCTTCTCTTTAAGAGATTTTTTTCTTCTTCTCTTTTCTTTTCTTCCTTCCATCTTTCATTCTTTACTCTCTATTGGAAGGCTTTTCCTTCCAAGCTCTTCAAATGGGAAAAAATTGAGCATAAAACTTTCTTTCTCTTTTTATACTTCTTTCTAACTTTTTAAGAATAAATCATAACCATTGGATTTATTTGGTGAGAATAAATCCTCACCCTCCAAACTAACACAATCCATGGTATTAGGACTTACTTAATATCCACCATTAGATTTTTTTCTCACTTTATAAGACAAGATCTTAGCCATCCAAAAGGAAGCACAATCCAAGTGCTTTGCTAGGTTTTATTTTGGAGATTAAATCTCCACCTTACAATCATCTCTCTTTAAAATATCTCCACCTATTTGGCAATCTATGCCAACTTCTAAGACTTAATGGTGGCCCTTAGATCACTTTTCAAATTCAAGAATTAATCTCATCCCTTGAATTTTCATTTCTTTCTCATTTAAATTAATGAGATTATTTTTCACCATTAATGCACGACTATTTTTATTTTTTATTTTTATTTTCTTTTAATCCAACACCATCATGCCTCTCATTAAATGCTTGAAAAACTAATATAATTTCTTTTGCATTTATTTAAATCTCTCCATTTATCTTGGACCACATAATGCCATGTGTTACTCTAAGACAACATACTTGGCTTCCAAGCTTTCATCTCAACCATCCATGTGACATTACCACATTAATTCACCAATTTAAGAAAAATAAATTATTTTCTCTCATAATTGAATATTCTCTATTTTCTCTATCTTCCATAATTTAATTCCATTATAGAATTTTACTCCAAATTACTAACATACCCTTTGTAAATTATTAATCCCATTTATCTTCACATAAATACAAAAATAAAAAATTAATTCACTTCCATACTTAATTTCACTTAGAAATTATTTTCAATTTATCAAATTACCCTTTATTGAACTTCACTATCCAAATTATCAAATTACCCTCATTCTCAAGGATCTAACACATTCTCATGGCATTTTTTAAAATTTCTCACTTCCTTTCTCATTCTTCTAACACCAGTAACACTGGGTGTTACACTATGGTCTAAGTAAAATTTAATTAAGAGCACTCTTAACAAAGACTATAAACCAATCAATTGAAGATAATGTCAATATATATATGATAAAAGAGGCACTTGAAACTAAATTCAACTTTTGTCCAACTTCTTTATTTCCTCTAGTTTTCTTTCTTCCCTACATTTTTTTTTCTTCTCTTATATTTTGATTACAATTGTATATATTTTTGTACTGACTTAAATGTCATAAAGAGTTGCAAGAACACTCGTGAGAAAGACTTAAAACTAAGAATGACTTTGCTTAGAATGGAGAATAGATGAGGATTTCCAAAGTGTTGTTGTAATCAGGGGCGGAGCCAACATAGGCCCAGTGCGGGGCATGGCCCGCATTGAGGCCTGGCCACAAAATCTGCAAACCCTTTCACCCTCATTTCCTTTTTCGCTCAAGCGCCCACAGCCAACCGTCGCCTACATTCTTGTCCTTCGCTCTTGCTTATGTCTGGCTCCATCGCTCGCCGGCTCCACCTCGGCCTCGCTCTCACCGCTTCGGTCGTCTCGTCGCTCACCCTCGCCTGCTTTCCCCTAGGACCTCGGTCTCTTACAGTCTCGATCTCACTTGCTGCTGCCTCTCTGAGCTCTCTCGACTCTCTCGCTGCCTCATTCCGTCGCTCGCCGGCTCACCCCTCCGGGCTCCAGCCCTCAATCACTTGTTGTCGCCTGCCTGACTGCCTCTCCGGCTCTTCGTCTCGAACTCTTGGCCCTGCTTCACATAATCAGTGAGCAGCACAACAATAAGTTTCTGCTTCACTAATTTTTGTTGTAAAATTCAAGTTCACTAATTAAGTGAACTTGAATTTTGTTAACTGATGTTGGGTTAATTGATGTTAGATTTCTCAAAAATAAGTTTGTTAATGTGATGTTAAAATTGATAAATAAGTTTATTAATTGCACAAGCGCACATAATTTGATATTTTGATTATTGGAGCAATTGCACAGCACACATAATTTGATATTTTGATTGTTAAGTCAATTGCATAGGTGCACATAATTTAATATTTTGATTGTTGAATCAATTGCACAATATTTTGATTGTTGGATTAATTACACATAATTTATATTTAGATTGTTGGATTAATTGCACAAGCGCACATAATTTGATATTTTGATTGTTAGATTGATCACATAATTTGTGAATTTATAAATTTGTGCATTCTCTAATTATCATTTGTTATATTAAATTTGAAACAGTCATGGCCGTTGGTTGGTTGTAAAAGATGTTGATAGGGAAAAATTAAATAAATTATGTTAATTTTTAATATATTTATATTATTTTTTATTTTTTTCTTTAATAAATTTCACCCTGAAAAAATTTCCTAACTCCGCCCCTAGTTGTAATTACTGAGGAGATAGAGATCCTTCGAGCCTGATTAGTGGCGATGGCAGAGATCCTTCAAGCTTGACTAGTGGCGATGGCTTATGATAGTACGTAGAAGGGAGATTCAAATGAGAAGTGGACTTAATCAGACCAATTTTCCAAGATTATCAAGTACATGTCAAGCATAGGGAAAACCTTTTCCCACTGAGTTAAGTCTTCACAGTAATCTGAGCATATAAAAACAAGTATGTGAGTGGCCTGAATCCGGGATTATATGGGAAGATGTAAATGGTTATCATAGTTGTCCTCCTGATAAGTGTGTATGTTACAGATGATTGTTGCATGGGGAGACCTAAGATTAAGGGCATCAAAAATTGAAGGCCTGAATGGCTGTGTTCAGGGCTTGTCAAATGCAATACCTACAATGAATGGCATCAGATAAGTCATTTACTCCTTCCCCTCTTATTTTCCACGCTTTGTAGGCTTTAAACCACCTTTTAAGTTAAAACCATATTTCTTTTATAGTCTCATCACTCTTTAAAAACTCTATTCTATGATACTTAAAAAGCAACTTTCTTCCAAACAATTCGATTTTACAACTAAGGAAAAACTAGTTGTGCCCATTCTTACTAGTCATGGGATATGGATGTCATCAATGAACAACTTTTCACTTTGTGTTTGATTGAGTGAGTGCATCGCACAATTACTACTAAAATGGACATATTTTTTTCTATGAAATTCAAATTATAGAGAGGCCAATCTTTTAGAAACTAGACTTCCTTTTTCATCATGTGGATTTCCTTATAATTTTTCATGCCTTCTGCAATTTTCAGAAACTTATCAAAGCGCACTGATGCATAGTCATGTTTCAATTCAAACTATCTAGACAAGCTTTACGAGAAAAATCATATATAATTTAAGATATAATCAACTAATAACAACCCTATCCAAGCACAAAACAGTAGCATTAAACACCATCACATAACAACTATGTACAAAAAACAAGAGTTCTCTATTACATAAACATAAATAGAAATCTTTTAACAAGTCTTCGAGCTTGAAATCTCTTTATAAGCATCTAAAACCATGAGTTTTGAGAGCTTGATAAGTCCAAGCTCCCAAATTATGAAATGTCTCCCCTGATTGCATCCTCCACATTTTTGGAGTCTCTATGACCAAGGGCGTTTGGCCTTTCAAAGATGGTAGCCCCTAACTTTGAGTATTTTTGTCATGAAATCTTGCACATCGATCTCTTATACATTGATAGTGACCCCTAACCTCAGACATTCTTATCTTGAGATCTCACATTGATTTTTATTGATGGTGGCCCCTAACCTTCGGCATTCTTATCTCAAGATCTCACATGTATAAGTCTAACATGTTCTTATGACATTTATACAAAATAAATAGGTGATAATGCACCCAACAAGCAAACCAACAATATGTCATGCCAATGATCCATGCATTATGAAGTGGGGTAGAGGACTAACGAGGGTAAGCTTAGGAACTAGTTAATCTCAAATAATATTGCATTAACATCTGGTATGGCTAACAGTATCTGCCAAATCAAAATAACAACCACACAAATTCTTCCATCAATAGAAAAACATGAATCATCTATATGAATACTACATTGTTTCTGCGAGAGAGAGAGAGAGGGAGAGAACCAAGGTAGAATTATGATGCTTTGATAATTGTGTTATCGAACTCATATTCAAACAAAAATAAAAAAATTAAGATTAAATCTATTGATAGGTTATAAACAGTTAGACTGATTATTGTTTACAGTAACGTGATACCAAAACGAAGAAACACAACTAAAACTCACGGGGGGAATTCTCCATTACTGATTCTTTGTTAAGAAAGAAGCTATTCAACGCCAACAACAGCATAATCGGAAGAAATTGACTCTCTTTTCAAATAATAACATATTTCTTCGAAGAAATAAATACAACAATTCCATAAAGCTATAACTTACGGTCGATATCTGGAGCTTGAGTGAATTATTAAGCGCATCTATCAAAGCAACCGTCAAACATCGAAACTACTTCGGATATGAAATTACCTGAAAAGCTTTTCCGAAGCCTCCTTAACGAACAAAATAGCACAGAGGGTGAACTCCAATCGAATCGAATCGACACAGCGATCCCACTGGCAGACAAAAGGCAAAAAGGAACCTAGTTCGTGGATCGATAGGACAGAAGAAGGAAAAAAAATTTGGACCATTTCTCGATTTGTGCGTGTCATCCTTGCGCAGGGGCCATGCTAATCTTCTCTGTATCGTTCCAATTTTATCGGATGTCCCCGAAGGGACACACCTAAACTGCTGTCGCAAACATATATAACGAGCAGAAATTTGCTAATTCCACGATGTGGGAAAGAGGAGTCATCCAAGAACAAGAAGACTGAAACGACACCGTGTAAACTACAATTGCAGCTGCCGTGCAATTGGCACCATTTTTTATATATTTTATAATGATATTTAAATAAAATATTCTATAATTATTTACTAGAAACAGTAAAAAATAAATACAAAAATTGATTTTATAAAAATAAAAAATAATTTATTTACTTATAAACATGATCTTCTCTCAATTTTTAAAAAAAGGTGTCCCGTGTATTAGATAAATTTTTTTAATTAAAAATATATGATATCTTTGTTCAAAATTTCAGACATGCCTAAGGATAGGGCTCCAGTCATTCACCACCAAAGATATTAAACTTAAAATATAAAAATAATCATGTTTATTTCTTGATTAATACATTAATGTGGTGATAAAATTTAAGGGACTAGGGTCTAAGTAAAGTTTAATTGAGAGCACTCAAATTAAGGATAGGAACAAATCAATTGAAGATGACCCAAACTAAGTCGATATATGACAAGTTGCACTTGAAACTAAATTCAACTTTTGTCCAACTTCTCTATTCTTTTTATTTTTCTTCCTTCCTTGCATTTTTTCTTCTTTTCTTATATTTAGTTATAACTGTATATATTTTTGTATTGATTTAAATGTCATAGAGCAATTACAAGAACACTCGTAAGAAAAGCTTAAGTAAGAATGACTTTGCCATGGAGAATAGACGAGGATTTCCAACAGTGCCTTGTTGTAATTGCTATGAAGATAAACTCTTCTGAGCCCAAAATGGTAGCATCAAATACTATCACTTAACAACTATATACAAGAAGCAAGACATCTCTATTACATGAACATAAATAGAAATCTTTTAACAAGTCTCTAAGCTCGCAATCTCTCCATAAGCATCTAAAACCATGAGCTTTGAAAGCTTGATAAGTCCAAGCACACAAATTATGATAATGCATCCCTCGACTGCATCCTCCACATTTTTGGGGTTTCTATGATCAAGGATGTTCGAACTTTCATAGATGGTAGCTCCTAACCTTGAGTATTCTTGTCTTGAAGCCTTACACATCGATCTCTTATTGACAATGACCCCTATCTTTAGGCATACTTATCTCTAGATTCCACATTGATTTTTATTGATGGTGGCCCTTAATCTTGGGTATTATGATCTTAAGATCTCACACATAATTCTGATATGTTTTTATGACATTTATACAAAATAAATAAGTGATAATGCACCCAACAAGCAAACCAACAATATGCCATGCCAATGATCCAAGCATTATAAAATGAGGGTAGAGGACTAACTAGGGTAAGCTAGAAATTAGTTAACCTTAAATCAGTGAACTTCTCACTTTTAAAACAACAGTAGAAACCTAAGAAAAGACTTAGATTGTCATCTTAGCTAATCATGATAATAAACAATTCATAATAAAGTTAGTCTCACTATCCTGGTGGTGAGGGATAACCTAACCTTAAAAGAATTCTCAAGAATATTTCCTAAACCTTATCCTCTCAAAACTCACTCTCCTTTATTTGCACTTGCACTTTGATTTGCACTTCCACTTACACTTACAAAAGGAGAAAAAAAATGAAAGGACGAGAGGGGTCACCTCCTCTTTATATTGCATCCTTAATTTTTTTTTTCATTTTTTCCCTTACAATTTCTAAAATAAGAGAAAAAGGGGACACTTGGGTGTGGGAGGAGACAGAAGTGGTCCCTTGGCCATTTGGCCAACAAGAGCTGCCCTCGTCAGTGGCGATTGGCTTTGCCAAGCCTATGCTTGGGCCTTGAGCTAAGCAGTGTTTGCCCATTGACCATCTTTTAATTTTTTTTTTACTAGTACATATATATGTAAATCAATCCTTGTATTCTTCCTCTACTTTTTACATAACAATATTAGCAAATAATTTCACCATCTCTTAATTCTAATTTAACTTCTCTCTTAACCCAACTCAAATTAAATTAAATACTTACCATCTAAAAAAATTCACTATTCAACCCGTAAGTCATCTAACAAGTTACTTTTACTCGTTATAAGCTTGGTTCAAATCATTTACTAGCGTCAAGCTTCTTCTTTTTTTTTTTTCTTCAAAAATTAATTCTTTTCTAATTTATTACATTATTTTCAAATTAAAATAAAATTACAGGTCGTTAGAATACCTCTTTTAAGGCATTGCTTGGATGTAGGACCTCAAGTTAAAGGCTATGAAGTTTAGAAACAACTAATAATCATTTGCAAAGAAGATATGATGGCTCCTTAAAGGTATTGTTGATCCATAATTAGCATGGTTTGTTGAGAGTTATCCTAAGAAGGCTCATTAATGGTGTTGATCGATGAACATTCCTGCTGGGCCCCTAGGTGGCAACATACAGGCCAGCTAATTAGTCTTAGATCTATATATTATTTATCATCTTTTATATGTAATGTTAACTTTATGTAATTAATGACATCACACACTCAAGAAGAGGATGAATTGGGTATTTATGAAAAATTTTAAGTTTGTGGAGGTAAAAATTATTCATAAAAAAGTAAAAATAGTTAATTTTTCATTTAAATAAATTTATGTACACTTTTATGAATTGATTTAAATAATGACAATTAGAAAATAGAAAAAAAATCATTTAAATCGTACAATTAGAAAAGCTCTTTCTTTCACACGCAGCAAAGGGAAGAGAAAATTAGATATATGCACACATAAATAAAAAGGAAAACAAATAATAGCAATGGCATTGACAGATTAAGACTAGGGAACAGCTTAACAAAGGAAAGGCATTTTCATCTTTTACTTCAACTAAAACAGCCATCGGCCACTATCGCAAATATATCCAATTCTCCAGTACTCTTCTTCTTATCCAGAATAATAACATTACCAGTTTGGCAAAGACAAATTATGCTTATTCCTTCACTCCACTCTACAAACCATCCATACTAAGGCTTACTACTAGTCAGTCAGCAACAAACAAACATTCCAAGCGCCAAGGGGGACCTTTTTTTTAGTCTCCCAAGCTTGCGCTCTGCACAGAAAACAGGAGAAACAAACGCACTAACATCCATCACAAGATGATCTACAACTTATACTACCAACACTTGCCCCTGCAGGAGAGCTGGGGACTGCACTTTAAACACCTGCTTGTTCACAGAGATCTAACAACTCCAGGGTCTGCAGAACCCACAAGACAGTTTCAGTTTCAGTTTCACCACAATAAAAAATATCGATACAAGGAAAGACAAAGAACACTGGCATCCACACGACCCACAACTCAAAACTGGACTTTTCATCATACCTCGGGAACTGAGAGCTCGAGTCGAAACTTGGGGCCATCATAATGATGCAAGACTGGCCTGAAAGCATCTTCCTCCAAGGCCTTGCACTCTTCTAACACGGATTCTCACCCAATTCAGCAGAAAATGAAAACAAAAAAATCAACAGTTTCACTTGTAAAGAGCCCATTTCCGTAAAACACCATAGGAATTGCATAAGACAACACAGCACTTCAATTTCAGGGCTGCAGAGTGCAGTATCACTTGGAGAGAATCAACAATCCACAATTACAGTTCTTCACAAAGTCAGGTTTTACCTGAGCAGGGAACCTTGATTCTCCCTTGCATTTCTTATCTTCCCAAGCAGTAGGGTCAATGTTAGAACCCCCAAAGCTCGCTGCCTGCATGATAAATTTTTGAAAAACAATTGTCAAGACTGCTGAACTAATCAATAAATTCTAACTTTACCAAAAGGAAATGGAAAATTTCTAGGAAGGGTCACCAGCAAGGCTAATTTAAAAACAATCAAAGCAATACCCATAATCCTAAATTTGATCATACAAGATATTTTGGAAAAAGACTAAGAAGAGCTACAGAAACCAGTCTTGCTTTATCATCCTGATTTGAATAATTAAGATTTCCAAATGTAAGATTGTCCAACAAAGCTGAAAGAAAGGTAATTAAAAGAAAACTAATTGCAAGTTGACTTGCAATCTTTTTACCCTAAGCATATGTCAGATCTCAGATCTGGCAAGGACTTCTTCTGCAATTCCGATAGAATTGCGCGCGAATGAGAACCCGAAGGTAGAGAAATTAGGAGGAGAAAGATAGGGAAAGAGAAAGAGAAAGAATCGAGAGAGGTGAGTGAGGAAAATGTGATTCAATTTGTATTATCCGATAGCCGCTAAAGGGCCATAAGCTTGCTTATATACCCTCCTCAAGAAGGCGCCAACATTTGAATTACAATCAGCTAACTACCAGCTTCTACATATTTCCCAGTGCCAACCGCCTATACCCATTATTACTACATTACCCTTCGATTAGCAGGCCCCCTTGCCCCTGACCGTGACAATTCCCCTCCCCTTCAGATTCTTCTTGTCCTCAAGAAGAGTTTAGAGGAGTCTGACTGCCCTTGGAAATTGCTGGAGTAAGTCGGGGAGATACTCCCAGGTGTTGTTTTCCGGATGGAGGTTGGACCAGCGAACGAGCACCTGAGTGAGGGGTAGATGCTGTTTGTATATCACATGTTTGTCCACGATAGCGACAGGTTCAGCTGTCGGTTGTGCTGCTGGAGCAGCTGGGGGTAAAGATGCGCTCACCGGGTTGATACCAGGGGATGGTTTGAGGAGAGAGACGTGGAACACGGGATGGATAGAAGTCTCTGCTGGAAGTTGTAATCGGTAGGCCGTGTTGCCCACCCGAGCTAACACTTCATATGGCCCATAGAATTTAGGACTCAGTTTGGAGACTGCCGCTGGGGAGAGAGTCTTCAATTGTGCATACCGTAGTTTAAGATAAACCCGGTCCCCCACTGCGAAGGTGCGTTCACTTCGCTTTTTGTCAGCGTGTTGCTTCATACGGTTTTGGGCGTTAGCCCATTCATGCTTTAAGGTCTGTATCACTTGTTGTCGTTGGGTGAGATAATCGTCCACTGTGGCTACCACGTTAGGTCCACTACTGATCAGTAATAGGGGCGGTTTGTATCCGAATAAAGCCTCAAACGGGGTCATCTTCAAGGACGAGTGGTAGTTGGTGTTGTACCACCATTGCGCCAAGGGCAACCACTTGTGCCACCCGGCGAATTACACCAAGCACACACACCGAAGGTAGGTCTCCAAGCATTGATTTACTCGTTCCGTCTGTCCATCCGTTTCCGGATGATATGCCGAGGACATGTGGAGCTTGGTACCTAATGATTTCATAAGTTCCTTCCATAGTAAGCTGGTAAAGACTTTGTCGCGATCGGATACAATGACTCGCGGTAAGCCGTGTAATTTTCCAACGTGATCAAGGAACACTCACGCCACTTCTTGGGCTGTGAAGGGGTGAGTTAGACTTAGGAAGTGGCTGTATTTGGTGAGTCGGTCCACAATTACCAATATACAGTCTTTGCCCTCTGACTTGGGTAATCTTTCCACAAAGTCCATACTGATGCTGGCCTAAGCTTGCTCTGGTTGAGGCAATGGCTGCAACAGCCCTGGAGGGTGAATGTTCTCATGTTTACATCGACTGCAAATGTCACAATTCTTGATATAAGTCTGCACGGCCTTCTTTAACCCCGGCCAATAGAATAATTGTTGTATGCGGTTATATGTGCTTTGGATCCCCGAATGGCCCCCTACGGGCGAGTCATGCAAGGTGGTTAGGATCTTTCTTCGTAGCATTTCGTCATCTCCAATGACCAGTTTCTCTTTGTATCGTAGCAATCCATTCCTTAGTGAGTACCCGGGTTTGCTCGTGGGGTCTAATGTTAATTGCTCCAGTAGATCCTTGGTCCATTCTGTTTTCTCATAACTGGCGGCTACCTCTAGGTGCCATTCCGGTATGACAGAAGTCATGGCTACTGTTGTTCCTTCCTCCATACAGCGGGAGAGGGCATCAGCAGCCTTGTTCTCGTGTCCTTTCCTGTATTGAATAGTATAATCAAGTCCCATGAGTTTAGACATACCTTTTCGTTGGAGGTGGGTGTGTAACTTTTGTTGCAATAAGAATTTCAAGCTTTCATGGTCAATGCGAACAACCATCTAACTCCCTTCCAAATAATGCTGCCATTTGTCTACTGCTATCATTACCGCTAGCAGCTCCTTCTCATACACACTAAGACCGAGGTGCTTTGGTGCTAACGTCTGGTTGATAAAGGCTATAGGCCGACCTCCCTGAGCCAACACTGCTCCCACTCCATAGTTGCTGGCATCCGTTTCCAAAACAAACGGTTGATTAAAATCAGGAAGGGTCAATGTAGGAACCTCGCACATGGCTTTCTTCAGCTCATCAAAGGCAGCTTCAGCTACTTCATCCCAATGGAATTCGTCTTTTTTGAGCAACATAGTAAGTGGCTTGCTGATGATGCTGTAATTTTTAACAAACCGCCTGTAATAACTCGTGAGACCCAAGAATCCCAGCAAACTCTTCACGGTCGTTGGCCTTGGCCAGTTATTCATAGCTACAATCTTTTGGGGGTCCGTGCTCACCTCGTTCTCTAATATAACATGGCCCAAATATTCCACTTGGGTTTGTGCAAAGGCACACTTGGACTTCTTGATGAACAACTTATTGAATCTAAGGATTTGCAAGGTTAACCGCAAGTGTTCTATGTGTGTAAGGAAATTGGAGCTGTAAATTAGGATATCATCAAAGAAAACAAGAATGAATTGGCGAAGATAAGGTTCAAATATATGGTTCATGAGGGCTTGGAAAGTTGCTGGTGCGTTAGTTAAACCGAAAGGCATAACTAAGAATTCGTAGTGTCCTTGGTGGGTCCTAAAGGCTGTTTTGTGGATATCTTGGGGATTCATACGGATTTGATGATATCCGGAGCGGAGGTCGAGTTTGGAGAAAACTTTGGCTCCATGTAACTCGTCCAGTAGGTCCTCTATGATAGGGATGGGAAACTTATTCTTTATGATCAGGGAATTGAGTTGGCGGTAGTCTATGCAAAACTGCCAACTGTCGTCCTTCTTTTTGACTAGGAGAAGAGGGGAGGCATATGGACTAAGGCTGGGTCGAATGACTGATTGCTAAAGCATTTCCTTAATCATGCGTTCAATCTCAACCTTTTGTTTTGGAGGATACCGGTAGGAATGAATATTGACCGGTTCTGAATTAAGTTTTAAGGTTATGGTGTGGTTTGGATGTCTGGGAGGAGGTAGAGCTTTCGGTTCCTCAAACAAATCCTTAAATTCATCTAAGAGTTCATCAAGTAAGTCCAGTTGAGTTACCTCCCAAGGAAGTGAGCTGTTCTTTGTTGCTTCCAGCTTGATTTTTCCACCAAAATCCAGCTCTCCATCTTCCTGCTCAATTGTTTGTATCGAGAACAATTGGGCCACCTGTGTCCACTTGCTTTTGAACAGCTAGTGGAGTCTTTTACCTGAAATCAGTTTGCAAGTCCCTGTCTCTGCACCGCCGGTGATAGTCATTCGTTTTCCCCCTTTTTCGAAAGTAACTTCCATTTTCTTGAAATCAAAGCAAATAGGACTTACCTCCCTCATCCAATCCACGCCTAAGACCATATCGCAGCCTCCTAACCGGAGAAGCCTTAGGTCAGCTTCGAAGTCCTCCCCCTGCATCTGCCAACAGAATCCCATGCAAGCAGATTTACAAATCACCTTTTGTCCGTTAGCCACTGTAATCGACAATGGTATTGTTCCGGTAAGGCGACATTGGAGCCTCTTAGCCACCCGTTCATCCAGGAAGCTATGTGTACTTCCGCTATCAATGAGTATCGACAGGTCATCCTTTTGCGCTTTACCATCTACTTTTATGATTTTACTTGTGGATACTCCCCTTAGTGCATGGAGAGAAATCTCCATTTTCTCTTCGTCTCCTTCGTTCCCTTGGGTCTCTGCTTCTTCTACTTCTTCTTCTTCCCCATCCTCTGTACCCTCTAGCAACAACAATTGGCGTTTGCATTGATGGCCTGGTGTATATTTATCTCCACACCTGAAACAGAGCCCAGCTAATCTCCTCTGTTCCCTCAAATTATTCCCAAACGATGGGGTTAGGGCTGGCAGAGCTAACGCCTTTCCGTTGGATCCCCCTGTCCCTCCTTCCTTGTTCCATCCCTTGTTACTCTGTTGATTCGGCGCTTGCCAACCTCTCCCGACCCCTCTTTGTTTCTTCGATAAGGCCTCCACCGCTAATTCTTGCAGCTTAGCACACTCAATAGCCTGTTGTATAGTTTTAGGTTGAAACATTTTCACTATGGGGCGGATTTCTTCGTTCAAGCCACTGATAAAGCTTGACACGAAGTAACCTTCGGTAAGTGTGGGATTGGAAATTAACATGAGTGTCTTCAACTCCTCAAACTTTTGTTGGTAGACTTGCACAGCTCCTCCTTGTTTCAATTTATTGAATTCTTCTACTACGTCTAACATTCCTTTCTCACCAAATCTTCCACACATTCCTTCCGCAAATGCTTCCCAAGAGCACTCATCTTTCACTCCCATCCACCCTTGGTACCACGCATCCCCCACATCATTGAGGTAGGCTGCCGCAATTGTTACCTTCTGTTGCTCGGCCACGTTGTAGAGACGAAACACTCTCTCACAACGCCTCACCCACCATTGCGGATTCTGGCCATCAAACAAAGGAATCTCCATACGCGGCATCAACGTCCCGCTCTGGTTTGATCCCTGCGCTATGCCAGATCTCCTAACGCCCGCGATTTCCTCCATCACTGGTTGCTCTGTTTCCAATTCTGCAGATCCCTCCGATCTACCATTTCCCCCTAGATCGTTTAGGATCGGTTCCGAATGCTCCCTCGGAGGGAACTCCGGAGAGATTCGTACCTGAGTTTGGCATGATAACATCAGCATAAACTAATGCATGTGATCCCGGAGAGTTTGATTCTGTTCTTTCATTTGCTCCTCCAACCGAGCAGTCTGTGTTCGACTCTCCTCCCGCCATACATTCACCGCTCCATCGATCCTTCTTTCCACCGAACTTTCAAACGTATCTATCCGATTCTGCATCTCCGAAATTGATGCAGTCACCTGCCGGAGCTACGCCTCCATATGCTTCATCCGAGTGCCGTCTACCATAGCCCTCTCGATTGCCCACGAACGTGCTCTGATGCCAAATTGTCAGATCTCAGATCTGGCAAGGACTTCTTCTGCAATTCCGATAGAATTGCGCGCGAATGAGAACCCGAAGGTAGAGAAATTAGGAGGAGAAAGATAGAGAAAGAGAAAGAATCGAGAGAGGTGAGTGAGGAAAATGTGATTCAATTTGTATTATCCGATAGCCGCTAAAGGGCCATAAGCTGGCTTATATAGCCTCCTCAAGAAGGCGCCAACATTTGAATTACAATCAGCTAACTACCAGCTTCTACATATTTCCCAGCGCCAACCGCCTATACCCATTATTACTACATTACCCTTCGATTAGTAGGCGCCCTTGCCCCTGACCGTGACAGCATAGCAGAACAAGCCAACAGAAGATCTAACAAAGAGTAAATGACAAACCTCAAAGATACCATGTAACTGATGAGTCGTATAGTTATAGAGAAACAAAGGCAAGCCTGGTGTTATTGCCCATACAGAGTCTCTGTATCTTGGTGGCAAACCTACAAAACAAGTGTAATAAAAGGAAGAAAGGATAAATTTTCTACAGGACTACTTGTAACTGAAAAAGAAATAAATATGATTAAGACCAGCATAAGTCATGTCCAAAAACTACATTGGAGTCCTTGAAGAATGGGCACAATCTCAATTGCAAGAATACAATTGGTGCCAGGATAATGAAAGCAGTAGACTCCAAGTCAACTCCCAGACTGGTGCTAAATGTGAAATAGGAGTAACAAAATACAATGGCTTCTAGTATGTTGACCTTTCAACATCTTAATGGATGAAACTATCCATTTAATAAATGATCCAAGTAAGACAAGTTTAAGATAAATATATAAAACAAATGTAAACAGAAGATTACCAAATAATTGTCGCTTTAAATCTTCCTGCATTGTGTCATTGTTACAAACAAAAATGTATCCACCAAGAATCTCATTCCTTGGAAGTGTCTCAGATGCAGGCAAAGTCTTGAACCTTTTATCAATTGCACTTGCATTGGTGTTGTCATTGTTGCTATTGTTGCTATTGCTGTTGTTGCCATTGCCATTGCCATTGGCTTCTTTGCTTTGGCCATTGACACTATACACTTGGTTCCAGTCATATTCCCTACAAGGTTGCCATTCCCCTTCTGTATACCACTCCTGATGGAGCTCTTGCTCACATTTTCAGTCATTTTTGGGTCCAAATTTAACATGTTGAAGTAAAGGCTTTCAAATTTGTTGTCCTCCTGGAACATCATATTATCTTTCGGCCTTATGTCAGCAGGGGCCTTTGAGAGATCAAGGTTATTCCTTCACTCACCCTTTGCTCTAGTCTGTTCAGCTAGCTTAGAAGCAGCCATGAACCACTTATGATCCTCTGAGACTCTTGATTGTCCTCGAAGCTGATCACCCAATTGCCAAAAGCTGTTGATGCTATCCATTGTTACAAATCCTGATGAATAACATGCACAAAATTTCTTTATGTGTAGTGTTAATTTTATGCAATCAATGGCATCACACACTCAAGAATAGGGTGAATTGGGTGTTTATGAAAATTTATAAGTTTGTGGAGGTAAAAATTACTCATAAAAAAGTAAAAATAGTTCATTTTTCATTTAAATAAATTTATGTACACTTTTATGAATTGATTTAAATAATGACAATGGGAAAATAGAAAAAAATCATTTAAATCATACAATTAGAAAAGCTGTGTCTTTCACACGCAGCAAAGGAAAGAGAAAATTAGATATATGCACACATAAAGAGGCAAACAAATAATAGCAATGACATTGACAGATTAAGACTACGGAACAGCTTAACAAAGGAAAGGCTTTTTCATCTTTTACTTCAACTAAAACAGCCATCGGCCACTGTCGCAAATATATCCAATTCTCCAGAACTCTTCTTCTTATCCAGAATGATAACATTACCAGTTCGGGAAAGACAAATTATGCTTATTCCTTCACTCCACTCCACTCCACTCTACAACCCATCCGTAATAGGGCTTATTACTAGTCAGTCACCAACAAACAAACATTCCAAGCACCAAGGGGGGTGTTTTTTTTAGTCTCCCAAGCTTGCGCTCTGCACAGAAAACAGGAGAAACAGATGCACTAATATCCACCACAAGATGATCTACAACTTATACTACCAACACTTGCTCCTGCAGGAGAGCTGGCGACTGCACTTGAAACAACTGCTTGTTCACAGAGATCTAACAGCTCCAGGGTCTGCAGAACCCACAAGTCAGTTTCAGTTTCACCAAAATAAAAAAATATCAATACAAGGAAAGACAAAGAACACATGCATCCACACGACCCTCAACTCAAAACTGGATTTTTCATCATACTGTTAGAAAATTTTTATTATATTTTTCTAACAATCTTAAAACAGATTTACTCACTAAAGTTTTGATCTGCGATAGCTACCCCTATAAATTCTAATAGAACCTTTAATAACATGGCACAAGGATCTGTCTCTGCGGTCCAGATGCCTGATATTGTGCCTGTGGGCCATGGGAAAAAGCCTGAAAAATTCAACTGATTGAATTTTAAGAGGTGGCAGCAAAAGATATTGTTTTACCTTACTACTTTGAATCTTACGAGATTCTTGACTGAGGATGCTCCTAAATTAAATAAGGATGAAATATATATGCTAGTTATCAACATAGTTGATACATGGAAGCATTCTAATTTCTTATGCAGAATTCCAAAGAGGAAGACCAGGGCCCATGAGACACATGTGGTGGATACCATGATTGAAGACGTGTCCAATATAAGCCTGTCAGCCATGGTATCTGAGGTGAACTTGGTCGGGTTTAACTTGAGTGAATGGTGGTTTGACATTGGTGCCACAAGGCACATATGCTCAAATAAGGAGTTGTTCACCACCTTCGAGGCACTTGGTGGGGTAAAATGATTGTATCAATCAATTATCTTTTAACTAAGATACCTCGAAAGAAAGAAGAAAAGACTTCCTATGAACTCTGAAAAAGTAGGAGACCATCCTACAAATATTTAAGAGTGTGGGGGTGTCTAGCAAAATTTGCTATTGAGCGGAACTATCTGGTGTAAGAGGTGGGGATGCTCTTTATGTGGTCTCTGTGTAGTGGTGTATGGAAATCAGTGTTCTAAAAATCGGCCTAGGCGGCCGCCTAGGCAGCGATGAGGCGCTAGGCAGCCCCTGACCGTCGCGAATATGGCCTAAGCGGCCCCTCTAGGCGCCGGCCCGATTAATCGGGCGACTGCAGCGCTTAGCCTCTTGTGACGCCTAATTTTTGTGTTTAAATTTTACCTTTCATCGATTCTGAAGCCTCTTTTACTCCTCTCATCCGTCGCTCTCTCATACTCCTCATAGCCCAAGGCCGTCGCTGGTACCTCCTCGCTGTCTCGAGCTCCACACGACCTCTTCACCGCCTCTATGCCGTTAAGCTCCATCCTTGCTATCGCGTCCTCACTGCGTCAATGCCGCCATCGTCGCTGTCAAGCTCCATCTCTGCTTTCGCTTCCAACCCCCCCTCTCTCTCTCGCACGTGCACGCGCATTGTTGGGTCTCTCTCTCTCTCTCGTGTTGTTGGGTGTTAGTATTAGGGTTTATTATGTTATTTAATTTTTTTATATTTATATGTTAGATATATATCTAATATATATATATATTAGATATATATATTTAATTGAAAATAACATCAAGTTACATCATAAAATTGAAAAAAATAAAAAAAAATTAACAGTTTTTCTAAACCCACCTAGGCCCCGCCTAGGCGCTAGACCCTAGCTTGGCGCCCGACTAGCGCCTAGCGCATTTTAGAATACTGACGGAAATAGATGTTCCATGCTGGGATCCACTATCCTCCATTGGATAGGCATGGACATCCTATGCATTATGACTCGGTTGGTGATTGTGAGAGTCCTTTGCCAAGGCATATATGATCGAAAATGAGTTTCTGATATCGAAAAAAGTTCTGATATGTCATCTTGATCACCTAGACTAGATTCGGTATAGTTACCGAATACTATGAGTTTAATTAGTCCATGGCTCTCACTCGGTCGGGATGTCAGTAGTGGAGGAACTATAGTGCACGGTAATCTTGAGTCCTGTCTAGAGGATACTTAGAATCTTTCAGGGTGCTTTGGAGATTTGGATGACAAAATCTATATGGAACAATCCAAGGGTTTTATAATTTTAGGACAAGAAAAGAAAGTCTATAAATTGGTAAAATTATTGTATAGCTTAAAACAAACGCCTAAGCAATGGTATGAAAAATTTGTTAATGCAATGATAACTAATGGGTTTAAGATCAATAAGTGTGACAAATGTGTCTATATTAAAGACAGAGGAAATGGCTATGTCATTTTGTGTCATTACGTGGATGATATACTCATTGTTGGTAGTGATGACAAGATGGTCAAATCTACCAAAAATATGTTAAATTCAAAGTTTGAAATGAAGGATATGGAACTTGCAAATGTGATTTTAGAGGTTAAAATCACAAGAGTATCAGATGGTCTCATCTTAAGTCAGTCACATTACATGGACAAAATTCTAGAGAAATTCAACAAGAATGATTCTGGGGTGGTTAGAACACCATTAGACATTAGTCTTCATCTACCCAAGAATAGATGTGAGAGTATTTCTCAAATAGAGTACTCTAGAGTAATTGGAAGTCTAATGTATTTAATGAACTATACTAGACCAGATATTGCTTATACAATCAATAGACTGAGTCGAGTAATCACAATGCTAACCATTGGAAAGCAATAGTAAGAGTACGTAGGTACTTACGGTATACTCGTAACTATGAGCTGCACTACACCAAATACCCAACTGTCCTAGAAGAATATAGTGATGCAAATTGGATATCTGATGTAAAAGACTCAAAATCTACAAGTGGATATGTATTCACACTTGCAAGTGCAACCATGGCCTGGAAATCTTCTAAATAGATTGTTATAGCTAGATCCACTATGGAATCTAAATTTATTGCCTTGGACAAATGTGGCGAAGAAGCAGAATGGCTACGCCATTTCTTAGAGGATATTCCAACATGGCAGAAACCTGTGCCTCCAATATGTATATATTATGATAGTCAATCTGCAATTTGAAAGGCACAGAGTAACATGTATAATGGTAAGTCTAGACATATACATCGTAGACATAATATCATTAGACAACTATTCTCAACTAGAATTATCTCTATTGACCATGTGAAGTCAAAAAATAATATTGCAGATCCGCTAACTAAATGGTTGAATAGAGAGATAATTGAGAAGTCGTCAAGGGGAATAGGACTAAAGCCCATGAAAGAATAAGTTAATACAATGGAAACCCAACCTAGTTAACTAGAGATCCCAAGATCTAGGTTCAATGGGACAACCTAATTGTAAAAACTTTATTAGGTCACTGTGCAGGCTTTACCCTCTTGTCCATTCCTATAATGAAACAGTGATACTTGTGGGAAAAATGATAGCGATGTTTACTTTAATGATTCTTAAACTCCAAAATTCTGAGTGGAGTAAGTGGGTTGTTCTGAATTAAAAAATCACCTATGTGAGAAGGAAGTGCGGCCGCTTCAAAGGAGAATTGTATAGGGCTCAATTCTTTAAAAAACTCTCGCAGAACCAAGCTAATGTTCATGGCCAAAACAAACATAATCATGAGAACTGAACAACAGTAGCAAGATTCCTATGTGAGATATGTTATCATTTACATAGATAACATGACAGTTCAAGGACATCATGTCTACTGAACAATTAGTAAAGTAAATATATCTTCACAAGAGAAGGTTAAGAGGTAACATCTACCTATCCTATGCAGGTTTCGATCGATGAACACTATCACCGAGCCAAAAGTGTTCTCCATCAATTTTCATTCATGTGGGGGATTGTTGGAAAATTTGGTATATTCACATGTCCAAATTGATAAATGGGTGAATGAAAAATTGTTTTAGGGACGTGTAATATAATATATAATTTATATTATTGTAAAAGTAAAAGAAAGAAAAAAGCAAGAGGAGCACTCTGCGCATGTGGGCTACCGATTGATTGGCATTATGCGATTAGCACTGTGCGCAAATTGAAAGCATGGGCACCTGTGAAATTAATAATGCAAGATACTATTTTAATAGTATAATATATATAATAGGGTCCTACTTGAATTATTAATTATAAAGATATTATATATATATAATTGAGGGAGGCAACTAAGTCTCCCACGTCTTCTCCCTCTTTCTCTCTTCTTTCTTCTTCTTCCTCTTTTGGAAAATGACGGAATACAAAACAAAATATTCTTATACTCTCCTAGTTCTGATAGTATTCAACTAGTATTCCAGTTCGCTGTTAGGCTTTGAAGTTTGTACTAACTTCACAGCCTATAAATCGTTGTACCCTAAGAAATAGACGTCAACTAGTCTCTAGCACTTTCGGTGAGGCGGCGAATCTATTTTAAGGGAACTACAGTTTACAAACTGTGAAGTTAGCACAAACTTCAAAGCTTAACAACGAATTGGAATACTGGTTGAACACTATCAGAACTGAGAGAGTATAAAAATATTTTGTTTTGTATTCCTTCATTTTCCAAAAGAGGAAGAAGAAGAAACGAAAGAAAGAAGGAAGAAGAGAGGAAGAGGGAGAAGATGTGGGAGACTTAGTTGCCTCCCTCAATTATATATATAATTCAAGTAGGACCCTATTATATACAATATATATTATACTATTGAAATAGTATTCTGCATTATTAATTTCATAGCCACCCACGCTTTCAATTTGCGCATAGTGCACCTCGCACAGTGCGAATCAATCAGCAGCCCACATGCGCATAGTGCACCTCTTTCTTTTTCTTTTTTTTTTACTTTTACAATAATATAAATTATATATTATATTACACATGCCCCCAAAACAATTTTTCAAACAATTTTTTATTCACCCATTTATCAATTTGGACATATGAACATACCAAATATACCAAATTTTCCAACACATACCTCGGGAACTAAGAGCTCGAGTCGAAACTTGGGGCCATCATAATGATGCAAGACTGGCCTGAAAGCATCTTCCTCCAAGGCCTTGCAGACTCTTCTAACACGGATTCTCACCTAATTCAGCAGAAAATAAAAACAAAAAAATCATCAGTTTCACTTGTAAAGAGCCCATTTCCATAAAACACCATAGGAATTGTATAAGAGACAACACTGCACTTCAATTTCAGGGCTGCAGAGTGCAATATCACTTGGAGAGAATCAATAATCAACAATTAAAGTTCTTCACAAAGTCAGGTTTTACCTGAGCAGAGAACCTTGATTCTCCCTTGCATTTCTTATCTTCCCAAGCAGTAGGGTCAATGTTAGAACCCCCAAAGCTCGCTGCCTGCATGATAAATTTTTGAAAAACAATTGTCAAGACTGCTGAACTAATCAATAAATTCCAACTTTACCAAAAGGAAATGGAAAATTTCTAGGAAGGGTCGCCAGCAAGGCTAATTTAAAAACAATCAAAGCAATACCCATAATCCTAAATTTGATCATAAAAGAAATTTTGGAAAAAGACTAAGAAGAGCTACAGAAACCAGTCTTGCTTTATCATCCTGATTTGAATAATCAAGATTTCCAAATGTAAGATTGTCCAACAAAGCTGAAAGAAAGGTAATTAAAAGAAAACTAATTGCAATTTGACTTGCAGTCTTTGTAACCTAAGCATAGCTGAACAAGCCAACAGAAGATCTAACAAAGAGTAACTGACAAACCTCAAAGATACCATGCAACTGATGAGTCGTATAGTTATAGAGAAACAAAGGCAAGCCCGGTGTTACTGCCCACACAGAGTCTCTGTATCTTGGTGGCAAACCTACAAAACAAGTGTAATAAAAGGAAGAAAGGATAAATTTTCTACTAGACTACTTGTAACTGAAAAAGAAATATGATTAAGACCGGCATGAGCTCATGTCCAAAAACTACATTGGAGTCCTTTAAGAATAGGCACAATCTCAATTGCAAGAATACAAATGGTGCCAGGACAATGAAAGCGGTAGACTCCAAGTCAACTCCCAGACTGGTGCTAAATGTGAAATAGGAGTAACAAAATACAATGGCTTCTAGTATGTTGACCTTTCAACATCTTAATGGATGAAACTATCCATTTAACAAATGATCCAAGTAAGACAAGTTTATGATAAATACATAAAATAAATGTAAACAGAAGATTACCAAATAATTGTCGCTTTAAATCTTCCTGCATTGTGTCATTGTTACAAGCAAAAATGTATCCACCAAGAATCTCATACCTTGGAAGTGTGTCAGATGCAGGCAAAGTCTTGAACCTTTTATCAATTGCACTTGCATTGGTGTTGTCATTGTTGCTATTGTTGCTACTGCTGTTGTTGCTATTGCCATTGGCTTCTTTGCTTTGGTTATTGACACTATACTTGGTTCCAGTCATATTCCCTACAAGGTTGCCATTCCCCTTCTGATACACAGCATTATACTGTACATACCACTCCTGATGGAGCTCTTGCTCACATTTTCAGTCATTTTTGGGCACAAATTTAACATGTTGAAATTAAGGCTTCCAAGAAGCCAACTTAATTCTAATTTGTGAAACAATCATATATCATCTGCCAACAATTGCAAATGAGTAACCCTCAAGCAGCCATTCCTGGCTAATAAACCTTGAATAAACCCAAGATCAGCAGCCGCCTTCAAAATGTACACCAAGAATGGAGCAATTTGCATGGCTCGAAAGTGTTTCATGAGAATGGCTGAAAGGAACATTGCAACGTGGAATGCAATGATTTGCAGGTTGGCTGTTCATGGTCATGCTGAAGAAGCAATTGATCTGTTCCAGAAGCTAGAGAGCCAGCAGATTAAGCCGAATGACATCACATTTGTTGGGGTTTTGTCTGCCTGCTGCCATGCGGCCATGCGGGCTTGATTGATTTTGGTCGAGAAATTTTTCATTCCATGAAAAGGGTGTACTCCCTTGAGCCTAAGATACAGCACTATAGCTGCATGGTTGATCTTCTAGGGCAAGGTGGGAGGCTACAAGAGGCTGAGGATCTAATAAAAGGAATGGTGTGGAAAGCTGACGTAGTGATTTGGGGAGCTCTGTTGGCTGCTTGTAAGAGCCATGGTGATTTTGATGTTGCAGAAAAGGTGGTGAAAGAAATTCTTGATCTAGAACCTCATAATCACGGGGTTTATGTTGTTTTGTCCAACATGTATGCAGAGGCTGGACAATGGGAGGACATTTTGAGGCTGAGGAAGGTGATGAAATAAGGTAATTTGGTGAAAACACCTGGGTGGAGCCTTGTGGGTGGTGATAATTAAGAATGTTTCTGTGTAGCTGGATCCCAACAACAACAATAATCCCAAGCTTAATCCCACTATGTGGGGTTGGCTAGGCCCATTTGATCAAATTATTGATGAAGAGATGGTTGCTTTGTATTAACTGAAGGTGAAACCACGATATGTTGCCCTTTCCAACAGTGTTAGGGATTCCATTTTAATATAGCTATCTGACTGCTGATTATTGTTCCATTGCAACATTTCTGGTGAGGAGGAACATCAAGCATGCTGGCTAATGGAAGAATTTTGGCTGAGAATACATATTTGCAGTTTTGCATGGACTCCTTGTTTGGATCACCAATTATGGCAAAGTTCGTGGATTCTGAACTTTGTTTGCAAACTCTATCGTCAGCTGGCTGTTCAAAGATGGGCATAGATGCTAATAATATATTTGGGGATGGTTGGAGATGAGGGTTTTGGTGACACCGTGCACTGCAAATTTCATTAATGACATTGTTCTGCGCTGCCGGAGAAGTCAAATGTTGGGAACCCAGATGCCAATTTTGATTTGTGAATGTAAATTCTAGAAGAAGATGCGATCTCTTTCTTTCAGGCTATTCACTTACGTTCAATGTTCACACAAGTGATCCCAATTTTAAGATTCTAAAAGAGCCATTGGTGGTTGCAGTGAATCTCCTAGAGGCAATCACCCTGAAGGTTCTCTAGAAGGGAGACATTATTTTTACATGTTTTTAGTTATGAAGTATTGTAGTCTTTCATGCCTGGCTTGGTACTGGGGTTGAAGGGGTCCTGTGGTGCAGTTTGACAAGTTTCACTTCTCACTTTCTGATAGTGTTGTATAGAAGACTCTAATGTTTGACCCTACTTCAATGGACTTTTCCTTGCACTTAAATGCTCATCGAGTTGGTGGATTGTTGGTATGTGGGGCCGTATTTGGTGCTCAAAGTGTTGTATCCTCTTTCTTCCCTACAAAATGGCAGGATTTCCAGCAATGAAACTATTAAATCTTCAATTTTATAATTAAAGACGTCTTAGTATTTTATTTTTTAAAAAAATTTAAAAAAACATAAAAAATCATGTTTTCTAATTCACAGTATAAACTTGAAAAATTAAACATTTGACTTTTTTTACTTTTTAAAAAAATTGAAATATTCTTCGCAGCTGCCAGCTGGTGCATATGAGAGCAGTTTCGGCAATGATATCCTGAAATTACAGAACGAAGTATGATGATTTAACCAGTGAAAGAAAATCTACAGAAGACAAGAGTATGTTATCCATCACCTACTCAGATTAAGAATTGTAATGGTTGCTACTGTATACCAACTGCTTGTATACAGTAGGAGCAAGCTGTGATGTGATGTGTTTCACATAAAATTCTTCTGGTAATGAAACTTAGAAAAGTCAGATTAATCATAAAACTCGAGCCTATAAAAAATATAAAACACGGTATATGGTCTACGATGAAAGAATTAAAACCCTCCATAATAAATATAATACCTGGAAAGTATGAACAACACTTCAATACTTCATCAAGGGTGGGTTAGTATATGAGTACCAGATACATAGGTGCATGCAAAATACATACAGTGGATACGTGCTGTACACCCTATCTTGAGTGTCTTAATTATTTTTGCTCATTTAACTCAGCCAAATAGCTTGCTCCTCTGCCAATCAGGCAGCCAAAGAATCAACCAGCAGCTGTCTCTTGTGAACTGCTAAAGAATTAGCTTCCCCCAAAATGTGAACATGAATTAACATGCTTGCAACAATCCTCCAACATTCTGATCTTAAGGATAATCTCTAGTGAACTGAAAATATCCTACATAAAACCCAATTCACAGCTGTGAAGTTGTTCAATTCCACAATCAATGAGACATACCTCAACGAGTTCAAAGAAGAAGATAACTTCAGGTAAGCATATAAATTCACCTCCATTACATCCATTTAATTAACAGGACAGGAGAATAAACAGATTAGAAAGCCTATGTCCTCAGAACCCAAAGACAACCCCACCGGAATTTTAAAGATAGACGGGTAACAAATAGGAAGATTACTTGACACAGATTTGATCAAAACCAATATCCCAGCAATGGGAATAAGCAGCCTTCCAAGAAGCCAACTCGCTTCTAATTCTTGAAACAATCATATATCATCTGCCAACAATTGTAAATGAGTAGTAACCCTCAAGCAGCCATTCCTGGCTGATAAACCTTGAATAAACCCAAGATCAGCAGCTTCTTCAACATTCTATTTAATTTTTCTGCTGACAAAAACGAAAAGAAATGGCAATAAAGGTTCACCTTGCTTGAGACCTTTTTCCATAACACAATTCCCACCCAAGACACCGTTCACTAGAACTGATATATTCCGATCATTACATTTACTAATCCAGTTACACCACTCACCACCAAACCCCATCAAGATTTTGCCTAACCTTGAATGACTGCATTTTGATAATCATCGACCACCTTATGCAAGACACACGCTCTAATCTGGTCGCCAGCATTTTCAAGATGATTTTCTCTAGGCTGCTTATCACACTAATAGCTCTGTCTGTAGTGTCATTAAGAAACTCTGATCCAATCTCCCATCTAATCAAGTAGGAGCCTTACATACCAAGGGGATAGTAAGATAGGGGTACTAAAATAGTTTTGTCTCGCTTCATGATGTAGGGGTACTTTGAAGTTTCTAAACTGTCATAAAGATTTCTTTATTAACCACTGAATTGAAAAATATGATAATGGTGAAGGCATAAAAGATCAAGATAACTAGCTAGATTTTTGTCTTACAATTCAAATCATTATAACCCTAATGGAAGGATAGATACGTGGTTGCCAATAGCTCTTGCTTTTAAAGACAATACAATGCTTTACATGCAAAGCCACATGTAATATTAAGCACAAATATGAACGAAAATTTGATAAAATTAAGATTAACGCTACCAATCAAATTAGGAGGATGACAATGCGCCAGAAGAAGTAGGAACTGATGGAAGAATTCTCTCTATGAATTTCGCTTAAAAATTACAAGCTATTCAACACCGACAACAGCATAATTGAAACAAGTTCGACTTCTTCTTTCAAAATAAAAGCATATCAAAGAAACCTTCAAATATCGAACAACTTCGGATATGAAATTACCTGAAAAGCTTTTCCGACGCCTCCTTAACGATCAAATAGCACAGAGGGTGAACTCCAATCGAATCGACACAGCGATCCCACTCGCAGACAAAAAGCAAGAAGGAACCTAGTTCGTGGATCGATGGGGACAAAGAGGAAAAAAATTTGGACCATTTCTCGATTTGTGCGTGTCATCCTTGCGCAGGGGCCATGCTAATCTTCTCTGTATCGTTCCAATTTTATCGGATGTCCCCGAAGGGACAAGCCTTCTTCATTCGGCGACATCTATAAACTTTGCGTAATCTTATTATCTCAACGATGTGGGATAGAAAACAGAACAAGTTACTTGATTTTCGTTCCCCTAAAAGGTAGAAAACGACGCCGTTGAAGCATTAACTTTAGCAGCTCATTGGAAGCAATTTGATTAAGTTACTTGATTTGATCATCTATAATTTGATTTGGTTAAGACTATAGCCCTAAATGAAATAAAGTTTGGTCTGGTTAAGACTTGAAATTTGAGGCATTATTTGTTAAATTTAAATAAACATAGCACTTTTGTTTTTGGGGATAATATTCGACAATTAAATAATATTTAAAATTTAATAAATAAGTAAAAAAAAAGAATAACAAGCAGATTAAGGTTATTATTATCTTTTACCTCTAAAAGTTTTAAGTTTTATATAATAAAATTTAAAATATCTCCAACATTATTTTGTTAAATCGTTTTCTATATTTTTTTTTATATTCACTTGGGGTGTCCTAATTTCACTCGACTAATTCCCAAGCATGGTTGATCTTCCCCCTGATACACCCCTGAATAAATTTGAATGCGGATATAGTTTAAACATATTTAGAGTTGGACATTCAGTGCAATCCATATAAGACTTTAACATTTTATCAAGTCTTTACATTGATTCGAACCCTAATATTCTACATGAAACTCTAAATGTTTTATCACTGCACCACGCTCATAGGGGCAATCGTTTTTCATATCTTTTTTTTATTAACGCACTATTATGAGCGCTCCCTGCTGCTCGGTCCCGTGATTCCAGCAGGAGATGTAAATCAGAGAACCCAGCAACCAATTCGACCCTTAGCGTTTCTCCACAAACGTAAGGACGGTGTGGTAGTTTTTCAACGTTCAAGGTCACTTTGACTGCTGAACTTTCTCCCTTATCGAGGGCTTGAACATGAAATCTGAGAACTCAGAAAGCAACACCTCAACAGTTCTTCCGTTACCAATTGATCTATGCCCTGGGGGCATCGTTTTCTATATTTAATCTATAGGTCTAGCGATATTTGCCTCATGTTTCTCAAACCACTTCAATGCTCACGTCCCATCACCTAACAAGAGATAATAATGATATATGATAATTTATTAAAGAAAATACGTGTTATCACATAAATAACATAGTGTCATCTTAATTTTTGACAAATTTAATTTTTTATTGTCAACTTTACTTCTATTAGATCAATTACATTGATCTAATCGAAATTATAATAAGATTGTGTTTGTTTAATTTTTTACTTTATAATTAATTTAGTTATGATCTAAAATTTCAAGCCTAAAAGAACTATCTTTTTTGCATGTTATTTAGTGAAATATAATTTAAAAAAGAAAAGATGAAATGAAGATGGAGATGGCTGTAGAAGAAGATGGCGAATGCATGGAAACCAGAAGTCGGGCACGTGGTTCTGGGTGGCTGGAATCGAGCTCACCATCGTCAATGAGTCAGACAGAAAGCCACCTGCCCATCGGAGAAAACCAGCTATCCAAGTGTCAACCTATTAGCTTCTTCGTCATGGTCTCTTCCCGCTACAGACAGCTCGTTACCCCCGTCGTTGAAAATCACACAGCTCAGCCAGTGCCACCTTCGCACCACATCACAGAGATCAATATGTCGGATCAGATCATCATCGTTATCGTCACGCTTCTGTCCAAACCGTCTGATCCATGTCGGCGATGTCGCGACCTTAATTTGATTTGCCTTTTTCCTCATTAGCATCTATCTCCCTCTATATATATAATTTACATGGAGGTCGGAAATCACCATCATCTTCATCGGCGACCGCAGCGCACATAGAGAGAGAGAGAGAGAGCAGATCTTGAGGGGAAATGCCGGGATTGAGCGGCCCGTGGGATTATTCACGGGAACCCCTTCGTCACCCGTCTTCGAATCAATGCCAAGGTAATGTTCTTAATTCGAAACGATATCAATATTTTCAGAGAATTTTTATATGCAAAATTGATACTGTAAGTAGACATTGAAATAGAATCTTGTTTGCAGGAGCCCTTCAATGCGGAGCCGCCTCGTTCAGTTCTGATATCCTCTTATGTGACTCCCGTGGACTTCTTCTACAAGAGAAACCATGGGCCAATCCCCATAGCTGAAGACATAGAAAGGTCACACACTTTGTTCTAATTAATTCCGTCATCTCTTTAAACTTTTAATTTGCAATTCAATTTTAACTCACTGCAGAGTTGATCGGTTTGCCTAGAGCAGATATTGTGTGTCAATAACCGGTTTGATTCAGGCTTCCAAGCAGCTGTTCATGAAAGATGTAAGGTGAGTGATGGATCTATCTAGGCATTTTCATGCATTTAAATTGTTTGAAGAAAGGACTGATTGATGCTTCTCTGTAAAATATAATAGGAACCTCCCGAAATACAATGTTGCCGTCACTTTACAGGTGTGTTATTTCTACAAATACTTTGCTTCTACATTGCTTAAGTTACATTGGATTCAACACTTTCTTTGTGTTAGTGTGCTGGCAATAGGAGGACTGCCATGAGTGAAAGCGAAACTATAGATGATGTTGGCTGGGATGTTGCAGATGGTTTGTACTCTGCAGTCTGCACTTGACTATATTTTTCTATCCTCTGGGGAGCAATGAATTTAATTCTAGTCATGCCAAAAGGATAAAGTAAATTAGCTATTTCAAAGGAAGTTTAATTCTTGTAGATGTTTTAATTAAGATAATTCTGCACATATGATTCATGTATGTAGAGATTCATCTATGGGAACAAAGTCATCTTGCATGTGTAACAACTATTATATATTTATGTTAGAACACCTCAAGTGTGAAGAGATGCATGAATATAGGAGTTAAATGGCCATGCTCGTAAATAGTTGTTCATGTTTTCATGAAACTAAGGATGTAACTTGGAAGTGTTATCAATTTCTCAACTGTTTTGCTACATCAAACAAAGCCATGCTTGAGTAGCTCATATATACTCTAGCAAGTTCGGTGCAGCACAAACAAGAACTTCCTGTTTGCTTCTTCTGAAGTACAACTGCATCAAAAATAAATGACAAATCTGCATTCTCTTTTTGAATTGTACTTACATAGTTTTGAGTATTGTAGGACTAAAATTTTCACATCTCACTATTTTCATTAACTACAGGGGTGATGGATCTCATAAAAAACTGACCCTTTTTTTCGATGCACCCATTTTTTGCTTCTATCTTCTAAACAGCCATTTGGAGTGGTGCCAAATTAGCAGATGTTCTTGAACTTGTTGGGATAGCTAAGTTAACAAGTGCTACCCCACTAGGTGGAAAGCATGTTGAGTTTGCCAGCATTGACAAGTGTAAGGTAATGCAACTTTCTGTATCTTCCTTGAAAATGCAATTTTTCCCTTTTCTGCGCCCCCTTTTCAGCCACTGCTTAGTGGTTGCAGGAGGAAAAAGGTGGGCCATACAAGGCATCGATTCCATTATCTCAGGCAACTGACCCCCAGAATGATGTTCTACTAGCGTATGAGATGAATGGATAGGTAAGAATCCTTTCTCTTCTGCAAGAGAGCATAGTTTTTGTACTAATCTAACAAATTCACATGTTTCTCGATCATTTATCTTTTGTTGCAGGCATAAATTTCATATTTCTAGCTAGCTTTCCTTACCCCTTATGCCTTTTCTCTTAACCTCCATCCTGGGTTCCTTTATTTCTACTTGTTCATGTAGGTGACTCAAGAAAATTCATAGTAAAATAAGATCAAAAGTTGACAATAACTTCTCTCCTGAAGATCTTGTTAACTATGCTTCAAGAAGAACATAGAATGTGGATCTAATCATCCTTTTATCCATTCTCCTTTTGAAATGTATTAGGTTCCCTTTCCATTATCATATATTGACACTTGGTTTCTAGATAACACTAAATCCATCAAGATTGACTCTCGACGCCATATAGTAATCCTCCCTAACCTGTGTTGATGCCAATACCCTATGGGCTGGTTGGTTGCAAGATAGGCATATTTCACAAAATTTTCAGACACAAGCCATTAGTTGGAAGGCCTATTTCTTGGGTTGGTGTTTTTGCCCCATCCATTAAGCAATACCAACACATGCACTCATAAATTCCTTCTACTAATACAGAATCATCAACAAGTCACAGTTTTGTTTCTATGCCTTTTGATTTATTGAAATTAAGCAGGTTAATTGCCACCTTGATTTTAGTTTTTTGGTATATGATCCTGCCTTAGCCTCTGAAAAGGGACCATGGATATCCGCTACGAGCAATTGTCCCTGGTGTTATTGGTGCCCGTTCTGTCAAGTGGTTGAATTCCATCAACATAATCAGTGAAGAAAGCCAGGTGAGAGTGTTGTTTAGTCATGGTACTAACACCATGTACTTTTATCAATTTTCTTAATAATCGAGTTCGTATATTCTTGATAGGGCTTCTACATGCAAAAGTACTACAAGATGTTTCCACCTTATGTTAATTGGGACAACGTCGACTGGTATACAAGGACTCCTCAAATGGATTTTCCAGTTCAGGTATTGCTCAACACCCCCCCCCCCCCCCCCCCCATCATTTAATCTCTCATCAAGCAAAGAAGTTTTGTTACAATAGTGCTAAAGAGGTATTTGCTCACTCCCCCATTCATATTAGTCTCTTATCACTCAAAGAAGTGCTATTACAATGTTTTGAGTGCTAAAGAGATTGATGTGTAATGACATTAAAGACCAATCTGCCTAGAAAGGTAGGCCCTCCATGCCAAACTACAGTTAACCTTCAAGAAATACTAGTAATAACTCTTATGATGCATGAATTTAGTGTGATTGTTTTCTTGTGGTGCACTGTCGTGAAAAAAATGTAAAATTCAACTTTAAAGACTAAAAAGGGTGTCCCAAGGGTTTCTGCCGTGCAAGGGTCAGAGAAGGTTGTTTTTGTATACAGCCCTACCCTTGTTCTACAACAAGACTGTTTTAACAACTTCAAACTTGTGATCTCCCCATTAAAAAGAGCAATTTTATGGGTTTCTAACTGCTTGGAATATTCTACCTTCGAGTAAATACTGCAGGCCATAATCTTCTGACTACAAATTTAAGGATTTTTGCTCTTCGTGACAGTGTGCGATATGTTCCTTAGAGCACGTGAGCATTGTAAAGGATGGAAAGCTCAGTCATTAATTTCTAAACTTGCAAGCTCTAAATTCTAATCATTTGACAGTTTCCACTTTTTCCCAGATTTTAGGACCTGGTGCGGCACATGCAGTTTCTTTGAGCTCCATTATTTTACTGCATTTTTCTGTGCAGATAACCGTCAAGGGATACGCGGTGTCAGGAGGGGTTCGAGGAATTGAGAGAGTAGATGTATCAGCAGATGGGGGCAAAACCTGGGGGGAAGCACCCAGATTCCAAAAGGGTGGCATTCCATACACAGCCCATGATACAAGCCGCGACAAATGGGCATGGGCGTTCTTTCAGGCTATCGTCCAAGTTCCAAGTAGTACTGAGATAGTTGCCAAAGCGGTAAGGTTTTATAGCAACTAGTCATCTTATTCAGTGAATAGAACGAGGCCACTTTATTCTTTAAACTCTAGCTGTTGGTTATAGAACCATTGACCATCAGGGTTAAAGCATCAAAATAGCAGCTGGATAGAGGTTCATACTGTCAAATTAAGTTCATGATGCAGTTTGGAGTCAAAGATTACCTCCGTGTTTGGATTGCAATTTATATCACCCTTGTGCCTTGTGTCGTGTTGTTGGGGTGGCAGGTGGACACAGCTGCAAGCATTCAACCAGAAGAGGCAAAGAGCATTTGGAACTTCAGAGGAATACTGAACAATTCATGGCACCGCGTCCATGTTCGAGTTCTTCACTCGAACATTTAGTAGGGGGATGTATCAACAAAAGTTATTACCAACAGAGCGATGCAATGGTTTTAGTTTTCATGTTTGTCTCTGTTCCAGACAAATCTGCTAGAAATGTATAAAAAGAACGACTCTTGGTTTGACTCTGCACATGGGTTTCTTGGGAAAAGATAATCCCGAAATCTTTAGGCATGAATTTAAGTATTTCAAATCAAGCCAAGGCTAAGAAAAGTTAAACAATAGTAGAGCATTGAAGCCTGGGGCTGGGGAGCAGCAGCAGCATGCACATTCCACAGATTATAGCATTGAAACAAGGATAGCTTGATTTATCAGTGAATCATGAAAATAACATGAACAAAAGCATAGCACAAAGTTGGAAGTCTAGCGAGAGCGAGCATTCCATGCACTGTTCCAGGCCAACAGGTTGGCATCCTGGGAGTAAACAAATAGAAACCATACTGGTCCAACAACTATAAGAATCTGCAGGAAGAACATCAGTTGTTGCAATCATCCAAACAATGGATCAACAATGGTTTTGAGATTCCAAACTAGTAAAATTTGGCAAAAGATCTTCTATTTCCAAAACCATTCTCCTTTTTTCACTAGGAAACTGTTGGTTGCCCAATTAAAGCATCTTATGTTGCATGCGCAACTACTCCCTCAATATGAAGACAGCCATATATTGTCCATGAATTCAGTGGGGGGCTATCTCTGATCATTAATGACATGGTCCATATGGATACAACCATATACAGATACAGTAAACTTCCTTCATATCATAATATTCCAAATCATATCAGTTAGATTCAAACAGGATAAACAGTTAAACAGGAGGTTTTCATTTCCTTCCCCTCCCCGCCCCCCAAATTAAAATTAAAAGGAACAACCCTTTCTTCCCCCTCTTTTCATACATTCATCCTGGCATGGACATAGCAGTCATGACAAACTAATAAAGGCAGCTAAGCACATAATCTATCACTAACATAACGAGTGTATTGCAATGGCAAACTACGACACTTTGTTGGCATTTGCATAATCACAGTACTCCACGGCCTGAGAAATAGAAATGAAATGCCCAAATGCTCTAAAGAACATTTCCTTGTAAACATGCACCTTTCCTCTTATGTATAACTATTGAAAAGGTCAAAGATATATACGGATAGCGCTTCCACAGAGGACCTCCCCCAAAAATTGAAGAAAGAGTTCAGAGCAGCTCCATGATCTCAAATTCATGTGCTTCCAGGACCATCAGCAACTGGCTTGCGATTTAGATAACGAATGACAGCATCCTCAACCCTGAATGTCCATAAAACAATTAATTACAATTTGGGGAGAGAGAGAGAGAGTATGACATATGGTATACAGTATGACATCAGAAAGTAGCCAACAAACTGTAGCTGACAGCATCCTATGACTAGCCTAATGGCAATCATATTATACATCAAAAACATTCAGCTGGTCACCATTATTTTTCCAAGATATCAGTTGAGTAATTTCACCTAAAACAAAAATCAATTATAACAGATGAATGCATGCACTGAGTAAATAGTGTATTAACAATTTAACAAAAACACTCATATATATAGTGGTGTTGCTCAGTTTCATAGGAAGGATATCTGGAGTTCTAGAGCATCTCCCAAGATGGCCCTTTTTTGTTTGGATTACATCACTTGGCCATATTCTTACTAGTAAAAATCTTAGGATAAGAAGACATTTTTTTATTGATAGGTGCTATATATGCAAGTGTTAGAGTAGAACACAGCAATCCCACTGATTCTCTCAACCCAATTACTCACTGAAATCACTCGCCAAACCCCAAGAACACAAACGATATAGGCAAAAATAACAAGGATAACAAAAATAGTAAAGAACACAAGATTTATCCTGGCTCGGTCTCAAAAATGAGACCTACATCCAGACTGAAGTGCCTCCTTCCAATCCACTATCTTGAAAACACACTTGAGAATGATTACAAAGAGTTCCCGAATCCACCTAGCCCATATACCCTGAAAACTACCATGATTCCCGAGATTACAAGACTTATTCCCAGTCTTCCTCTCGATCTCTCACTCAATCTCAACCCACGAGATAGAAATAGAAGAAACAACCCTTCTCGGAATGAAGAGCGCACCCCTGCCTTGCCCCACGATCCCTATTTATAGACTATAGGGTTGTGAGTTACATTAACTAACCAACTGACCGCCTGACCGACTAACCAACTAACTAAATCGGTCAGCCACCCTTCTAGAAACATGCCTTCTAGAAGAATATTTATTCTAAGCTTAGACCAGCAAAGGAAACATACAAATGCAAGCAGACAGAATATTCGTTTACATAACTTCTAATCTAATACAAATGACATAACACAATGATGGCAGGAAAACAGTGGATTACTTATTCTTTGTAAAATGGTGTGTCAGTTGTGCAGCCTCATTTTTGCTTTATTTAGAGTTACTTGTGGAATGTCAGTTACAGTTTTGGATCTCTTATGTTCTTGGTTGCATAATTGTCCATGGAGGTGACATAGGAGAGCATGGAACGTCACTGCCCCTTATGTGAAGTGGAACCTATAATAAAAAAGAAATACAGGAGCTTTTGAGAGGAAAGAAAGCCATTTTCCTAAGGGAACACTCCTCATTTCCTACTTTTGTGAAGGAGGATTATTCTTTTTGTTTTTCCTCTTTTGCCTTGTTCTTAGATGATTTTTCTTGTACATAGCTAGTCTTGGTCGGTCACTTGTTCATAGATAATTTTTCTTGTGGATAGATAGTTTCCATTTGTTTTGGGCCTCTCCTCACCCCTTCATTGAGGGTTTTGCTGGTTATATTTACTTTTGGAAGGAGAAAAAAAAAACATAAGTGGCTGCATCGTGACTAGCTAGAGATCACAGGTTCAGAACTTTAGAAATAATATCTATGTACAAGGGTAAGGTGTATCTAACCTTCCCTGTACCCACATTGGAAGCAGCTGTGTTGTGGGTTGCAATGTGTATTTATACATATATCTACTATCATATGCTTGCATTCTTTATCTTTTTAATATTAGTAGTTTCCTAGAAAGGTCACCAAGTCAACACAAGCTTCAAATTCAATGAGCGTAGGGATACATTTAAAATGAGGGCGAGCCTTGGTAGCAACAGTAATGTTGCTTCTTTATGACTGAAAAGTCATGGGTTCAAGTTGTGAAAATATCTTCTATACGAAGTAAGGGTAAGGCTGCCACATAAAAAAGACCTTCCAACAAGCCTCCCAAGGCGGGAACCTTATGCACTGAGGAATCTTTTTTGCTTCTTTTTTTTTTCCTTTTTAGGGATGCATTTACAATGGGCCTATCTGTTTCACTTATCTTCTCCTTTTTCTATAAGAATGTGAAAGAAAAAGCTAATAACAGCAATTAGTGGATGGGCTTACCATGGTTGATTAAAGAAATCTGACCGCCGCTCCTTTTCAGCACTACGACTTGCTTCCCCTGCTACAAGCTTCAGATCCCTGCTTTGAGATTCGACCAGAGCATTAATGAATTCCACTGGCGATTGGCTAAAACCAAGAAAGAAGGCTCGTCTCTTGCGGTGCTCGTGGATCTTTCTTATAGCAGTACAAATTGCTTCGTCACATGATTCAATCTCTTTTGTTTTCTCCGTGTTGGCTAATAAAGCATTCAATTCCTTTTGGATTGGGAAGGGAACATCCACCAATACATCGTAGCAAGCATTCCCAGCTGGACTATTCCCTGAAAGCTTGATCCTATGCTCCAAATGTATAGGCTGTGGAGGAGACAAATGATGTGATATCTTCTGTGAAACCATAGTGAATTTCATCTTGTCCTCACCAAATACTTTCTGGAGTGGGGGGTCACAAATAAAATAAGAAGGGTCGTTTGGATTCTGCAATTTTCTAGCCTTTACATAGTGCCAAATAGCAGCTATAATTCTAGGACGAGTATCAACCTCAATACCAAGAACTTCCATTAATGCTGGTGAAAGCTTAAACTTCTCAGGCATATAATTCATTTCTAACCGTATGTTGGCCACAAATTCTTTATCCCCTTTCCTCTTTACTTCAAAGCCCTCTTGAGGTGCTGGTGATCGGGCACTGTCCCACATAATAATATGGTTTTCCGGGTATAGTCTCTGATCTAAGGAAATGGTGACTCTTTTGAAGAATGCTGAGAACTTTGGGTACAAGGAACTCGATCTCTGCATCATCGCAGCATGATCAGGATCCATTCCTTCTTCCAAGATCCTTCCAACTATCTTAAGGGTCCAAGAAGGGGGCTCAGCATTTGGCTTCTTAGGAATTGTTTGAGTCTGATTGGCAAAAGTGTTGAACACATAGATCCGAAGCGTTTTCTGAATAGAGGGAGGATTTTTAATGGCCTCCTGGATGTCAATTTTCTTTCTTGTCAAAGCAGCATCCACACGAGACTCAAACTCGAGAAGCTGAGTATAAAGAGCAGATTCAGGTAAAATTGCAGCTACTCTCTCCTGTAAATGCTTCTCAGGGAGCTTCAGCTTCTTTCTACGAGCAGCAGCAGCAAGCTCCATATTTCTCAAGGGAGAGATTGTGTTAGCAGGTGACAAGCCAGGGGGCCGCATTGGTGGCTTCTGAGGTGCACGTCTTAGACTTGCATTACCTGGTGTATTAACCAACGGTGAAGAAGAAGCCAGATTCCCAATCCCAGCAGTGTGGGACTGATTAACGGCCATCCCCTGAGCGTGTAATTGTGCTTGGAATTGGGCATGTGCCGCTTGAGCTTGAACCTTTGAATGTGCATGGGCAAGCGCCTGGGCTTGAGCTACAGAGAGCTGAGACAGCTGAAATTGACTAGGAAAACCAGAACCCATTTGTTGTTGAGGTTGGGACTGTGATTGAAGATGAGCAGTTGGATTTGCTGGCAGATTTGAAGAATTCCCCACATTACCAAAGGATGACGAGACCCCAATATTCTTTGGCGCGTTACTGTTGTTCCCTGACATCCCTGTATCCAAACAGCCACGCTTCAATCCTCAAAACAACCCAAACCTCAAAAGATGCAGTGAATTCTTGTAATAGACGGCCTCCGAGATTGCTCACTGAACCGAAATGATGCAGCCAAACCCTAGCTTTTGGGGTTGTGCTTTTAAGACCAACTCCCTAAAACCCCCGAAGTATGCCACAAAATTTCCAGGAAAAAGGAAAATCACCACTTTGAATAAGATAATATAACCACGGGATTCGAAATCCAATTTCAAAGAAAACATACATCTAAACAAAAAAATTTCAGCAACTCGAACAGAACTCAATTTGGGCGGAAAAAAAAAAAACTCAATAAACAAAAGGAACAAGAATAAAATTCGACAAAAATGAAAGAAATCTATAGTAGATACGTGAAAGAGTATCGAATATTTGCTCGGGGTTCATCCCAACAACAGGTGCCGTGCTGGACCGCTGGTGATGATGTGAGACTTCGACGGAAGCACAATGATGAACATAGCAAAAACAAAGGTAATCAAGAGAATTCGGATCAAAGAGAGCAATCAGTGTTCTTACTGGATTACAGGATGAGTCGTCTCGACCTGTACGGAGTGTTCGATCTTCGCTTCGCACTGCATAAGATCGGCGCGTGGCCAGTGACGAAGATCGATGGCTCCTCTCTCTCTCTCTCTCAGAACTCTCTCAGCAGTGTTTAAGCCCGGCCCATGTTAGAAAACAGAATCGGGTTGGCCCGGCAGTTGTTGGAACGTAAGCGAAATACTAAATAACATTATTTGTTCATGAATTGCATATTTTACAATAAAATTAATTTTTGTATTTTAATTTATTTCATAACAATTATTAAATTCTTAATCTTATTGTAATTTAATCTCAAATTTTTAATTAAAATATTAATAGAAAATTTTTAAGAGTAACAAAGCATAATTAAAACTTAATGAAAAATAATGTAAAATGAATATCAAGTTTTCAAATGAAATAGTTTTGTTAATTCAAAACCATAATTCATTAATTATACCAAAATTTAAACTCCAATCGCATTACACATACTCTCTTGCTAGTGCTCTTGTATTCGATTTGGGCAAAATGGAATTCTTCAATTTTGAATAACTCTTTTAAGTGCAATCATGAGATTATAATCAAGCTCGAAGTTGAGTTCTGTTATGGGTATTTCTCGCTTTACTCTGTGTAGGTCGAACTTAACATGATGATTCGACCCAAACGTCCGAGGCCCAATAGATCAAACTGAGCTCGTTAAAGCGAGCTCGGCAGTGCTGAAGCTCGGGGTCAAACATCGAGGGCAAGAGAGCTCCCGGTAGCACCTTTAACTCTTTGGCATATTCAAACGGCCCTCAGCTACACTCTGGGCGAGTTCCCAATGACTTTCATAGCTCGTCGACTTAGTTCGTAAGCTCGCATCACAAAAGAGGTGCGTGTTGCAGCATACCGGCAAGCCAAGGGCCGCCCTGATTGGGCCCCTTGGGCCCATTCTCTCGGCCCATCTCACCGGCCCATGCCAGTCCCATCCTAGCCTTCTAGCAACAACATCATTACAGTCGCAACTGGATTTTCAAGCATCCCCCTCAGATCCTATCTCATTAATGACAGATTCCATCCGCATTAATGGGAGATCCTATCCTCATTAATGAGGGTCTCGTCGACATCTCGTCGCGGCAGGGACACCCCTGTCGGCTATTCCATCCCATCACATCTACACGTACAGAACAGACAAGAAAGCTTTTTGTTAATATATATATCAACAAGTCCTCTTAAGGGCCACGGTACGTACTCTTTACAAAAAAACCTAAAAAACACCCAAACATATTTGCTTACTCATTCACTAATTGGAATGTCGGAGTATCTTGCAGGGACGGGTGGTCGGCTCGACAAACCAGACCGAATACCTCATTGTTCACCTCTTGGATCTACCATACAAGTGCGGGTTAACAAATCTCTGTCGACTGATTCAAAACGTCAACAGATTCAATTTTGGTTGTTAGAATCATTATTTTTATACTTTAACAATTATTCAACTAATGTTTAAAAGTAGAAAACGAGATATGATTGCGATTGAGAATTCGATACGAGCTCGAATTTGAGTTCAATTTTAATTGTTAGAGTCATTGTTTTTATACTTTAACAATTATTCAACTAATGTTTAAAAGCAAAAGGGATTATCTAACCCTTTTAAAAGTGCAGGAATTACTTTTAACCCTCTTAAGCCAAAGAATACGAACCAATTTGGCCAAGGGTTAATCACTAAAAACTATTCATATTTTACTATATTTATAATTTATGTATCAGATTTTTATTTTTGGAATACTAAGTCCAGACCTTTAATTTGTATCAAATATGTAATGTTATTAATTTATCATTAAAATAAATCGTTAATTGTGGACATGTTATTCTTAATTAAATGACAAAATTTTAAAAGAGATTAATTGATCAAATGAGGTGGCTTAAAATGCTATATCATTTCCCTCTAAATCTTTTACTTGCTAAACATGACGGATCAAATTAAACATTTGGGTGATGCAAATAAAAAATTTTATACCTTCGGTATAGTGAAAAAACATAACATTTCAAATTGTTATATTTTTAGGTAATGTTTGTTAAGATAAGGTTGAAATATTTTCTAAACCAATATATGGAATAGTGAAGATAAAATTGTGAAATATTCTAAGATTTTTATCAAATTGTTTATTAAATTTTTTGGAATATACTAAATGACATATGCGTCATTTTTTCTTATCTGTAAGATCCAATATATGTTTATCTGGAGAGGAAAAGATAAATGCTAGATAAAATGTCACGCGTCTTCTTTTACAATGGTTGTCAGGTAAGTTTAACATTTAACAAATACATTAAAAATGATAAAAGTCTAAAATCTTGTCCATATCTTATCTTTTATGATTTATATCTTAGTTAATAAATACTATTTTAATGAATTATTTTAAAAAAATATAACAATATAAACTAATTAAACGTTTTAAAAAAAATTAAAATTTTGAAAAAAATAGAGGATTATTTTTTGTAATTAACCTTTATAATAAATAAGAATTCTAAAAAATATTTTAGATAAATTTTACAAACATTTGAAAATTGTCTAAATTACACCAATCACCCTTATATTTTTAAAAATGACATTGGCCTCCTTAAAGTCAATAAACGAAATACCATTTACCTTTATAGTTAGGATATTTTTTTCTTTTTTCTCTATCATCTTGCTTTATTTCTCTCTCTCGTCTATCTCGTTCTCTTTTCTCTATTATGCCATCGCCAATAATCTTTCTTTTTCTCTATATTGAGTCATTGTTTAACAATCTCTCCCCTTGTATTCTCTCTTTCTATATAAAGTTAATTTATTGCTTTTTTTGAAGTGATTTTCGAAAGATCAAAAAATGAAAATATAAAAAAATTTCTTAATCTACCATCACTCCCATGCTTTACTTTTCTTTAGTTTTAGAACATATCTCTTTCATATAAATATGAGTGTTTCCTCAAAAATACTATTTGGTGGTGATTTTTTGAATTCATGAGTATATATATATATATATATATATATATATCAAGTGGATTAAGTCATAACAAATTATTCTTATTTTCAATATGCATACTATGTCAAAAATTAAGTAAAAAAAAGTTGAATACAAATACATAAATTTATATTCACTCAAACCACACCCTGGCCAAGAGCGACATAACCGCTCCCTCTTTTAACCGTACGTTTTAATTAGCCAGAAAAGGGCAACCCAAAGAAAGGTCAATGCAGTTTAAGTATTATCCCTACTTTTATTGATCAACTTTTGATTAAATATGGAACTGCACATGCATACATAACTACAGCTTCTTCTACTCTGAGAAGAAGGGAGGGAGGGAGGGAGGGAGATTGGCGTTGAGGTCGTTGCGAGTACAAAAAACCTTACTGGTGCTAGGCACTGATCTCTTTAGCGTTGAGGTAACTTACCCGGTGCTAGGGGCAGGGGCAGGGCTCATCCTCTCCTTCCTTTCCCGGGCGATGCGACTTGAGAGCATCCTTGGGAGACAGCAGTGGACAGACTTCGTCGACTTCTCCTCCTCCGGTCTGCTGCTGCTATCATCATTGGGAGTTCTTTCACTGCTGCACATAGAGTTGGTCCCGGAGACAAAAGGGGTACCATCTCTGGATCTTGGCAGTATGCTGCGTATAGTACTCCTATTTTCAATATCTCCATTCATACCGTTTTGGTTAGCTGATGCTGATGTGTTCTGGAAATCAAAATCTTGGTCGCGTCCTAAGCTCTCCTGGAAAAGTTCAGCCAATCTCTTTTTTTTCTCTCCTGGGGATGATTCTGCTATGGTACCGGGTGTTTTCTCATTCAAAAGGTCTGTAATGGGCCCCCGTGGGATCCCCACTGATAATAAGCTTGGGTGGATTGGAGTACTACCACGAGATGGGGTAAAATCTGCATTAGGACACATTAAATCTTAAGGCAATCTTAAGATACCAAAACAATTGTGCTAACACAGCTGTTGAAGAAAGGAAAGAAAAAGATTTTGAATCTTCAGGTTTCCCTATCTTTGGTAATTGTACACTGGCATCCAACGAGAAAACTACTTTTGAAATTTATTGGCCTGTTTTAGCTGTTTTTAGATAATTCTTGTGATCATATGGCACTGAGTCAGAGAAATAGTTATGAAAACTTCATTGCTTGTAGCATGTTCGTGCCAAGAGAACATAGGAGTGCAAAGGACAGCAGTCTACTGGGTTCTTACCGCCATTAACGCTCAAGAAATCATCTTCGGTGTCTGAATCTAGCCAGGGTCGAGAATCAAAAAATGCCTCTTCTTTACTACCTGCAAATAAACAAGACATCCATGAAATTCAGGCTTTAGACGGTTGACAATAAGTACCTGAAGATCATTGATAAAATGGAGTCAGATATGGAAGGATATTTTGGTCAACTCCTCCTCAGATATACACCAGCCTTGATCAATGCCTCAAATGAAAAATTTCCTTATGTTTTGCTTACTTTCATTGAAACTATTTTATGCTAAGTAATAAACTACAAATACAATTAACATGCGCCAGATTTTCTTAATTGCCTTCCAAGAACAATGGACCCAAATCCATCTGCTGTATTTTGCAACAACAATTCTGTGGATTTCCCTGACTATATTCCATTTCCGGATAACACGAAAAAAATGGGCTGCACATTTCAGCATGCTCTAAGATTTAGATAATCCAAAAATAGGACCAGTTACTTCAGGCTTCAAATTAGTATTAGCAAGAATTGTGTCGAATAGACATCTCACAATTTAGGTAGAAAGCTTTACCCATGAAGGAAAAGGAAAAGAAACTGTATTGAACTGGAAGAAAAAACAAAAAACCCGAACTTACATTCAATCAACTCCTGTATGACCCAGAAAAACAGCGGAAAATGTGTATTTTGCAGTCAATCACCATTCAATACTAGGATGAGATTTCAATATGAAGTGGGTAGATTTCGCCCTATTGACTCCATATATACAACAGACTAGTGATTTCGTCAAACAAAGTTCCACCAACAAAGAGACATAAACCAGCAGTTTTGCCATTGCGTAGTGTCACAGGGTGTGTATTCAGTAATCCTGGGTTGTAAAGGGGTTAGACAATCACTAAAGCAACTGTTTTTGGGTTGGATCTCATTGTCAAGAACCCTAATCATGAGAAAGATATTTGAGGCTTTGAGCCACTTGAGGATAGAAGATGATTAGAAATAGGTAGGACTGTAGAAGCTTGTTTAGCAAAGGTGAGCATGAAACATGGGGTGCAACAGGAGAGGAACAAAAGGGGGCGCAAGTGGTAAAGAGATGAGTTGTTGCAAAAGAATGACAGCATATGAGACCTTCAAGAATCAACTCCAGTTATGCACAGCCTAGAAGGAATGGCACGCGCATGGATGTTGTTTCTCTGATATTCTACTTGTTAAAACAATTAGTGCATAAATTACAATAACACACATATCAGATTCAACAATAATAATCAACTGCATATTAAATGACCAAAGAAATTGTTCCTTAAAACACAACTAAATGAGTTGTTTGTTAACTTAAACCTATGACCTCCAAATCACAATGGAGCAAAAGTAATCTTACCATTACAAAGCTTAAGGGATAATACTTAATTTGAGAATAAAAGATGCCAATGCCCCAACCACAAGTTATTTCTTGATTTGAACTTATCACCTCTAATAAACTTAAGAACAACCTTACCATTGCACCAAGACTAATATTCAAACAACTTAATCACTACCCCAAGACTGCCTTCAAAACACAACTTAAAGAAATCATTTCTTGACTTGAACCTACTAAAAAAATAAAATAGTAGTAACATAAAAGAGTTGACAGACTACTCAACTCTTTAAAATTTACCGGAAAAAAAAAAAAACATTGTTTATTAATACAAGCAAAAAAAAATAGTCCTGTTGGATGATCCCCAAAGGCTGCTGCCGCAGAAGCCCGAGTAAAAATACGATTATATAATATAGAGAAAAAATAGGAGAGAAATAGCAAAAATTGAAGAAAAATAGGAGAATTTTCTGTCAAGATAGAAGATCAAGCAAGGTTTCTGCATGAATCGGATGGACCATGTACATCATGTCATTAGAGTCCTCCATTTACAGAATTTGGAGATCAAAAGAAGCAGTTCTTTTTGTAAAGGCACGTCTCATCGAGAGACATGGCGTTAATTCAAATGTTAACTAGCCAATCAAAAGTTTAACAATAAATGAATTTATGAAACTTCAGTTATTTAAACTTCTCTTCACTTTTATGGTCAGACAAAAATATGGAGTCCCACTAGGACCATACAGACATAGCATAGGATTCCGTATAGCATTGACTATACGTTCTGGGAAAGCGTGCCACTGCATGATTTCACCTTCCTCAGTCTTACGCTTTTACTCCAAATTTTTTTATGATTTGTTTTCTACGCGAGTGTATGTTCCATTTACCTCTGTTCTGTCCTAAAAGAGTTTCACTCAGAAAGTGTACCAGTGTGAATCTATGGAGTTGTTACCGCCCAATTTAATAGTGATAAAAATCTTTGGCCCCATACGATATGTAGATAAATCAAAGACTCCAACAGTATCATAAATAAGCCATTCGTCCGATACGGCAGGTAAGCTGTTCCCAGAGGAGATAGACGTGTGCACTATATTGAGCTGAAAAATTGTCCCCCATAATAAAATAGTACACCTACCAGCACTGACGTAACCAGGACCATTTAATGTTCTCTTTTATCTAAGTGGGGCACTAGGTGTGCCATTTCCACTCTTATATCATTTCAACACTATTGGATCATGCCACTTCTCAGCAGGCTTTATCAGAGCCCTAGCCCGTTTTCAGTGAAAATCTTTTGAAAAGGTAATGTTATATTACATCCCTCTTGTTCACAAAAACAGAAAAAAAACAAAAAAGTCGGTACAGTGTTTATAATCATAGCGCTTTCTGTATATAATATTTGTAAAAAAAAAAAGTCTGAATGTAATTTTCCATCTAAAGCCCTCTGGCTTTTACCCACCCTCTAACTTGGATTTGGGGAAGAAATAATCCCAAATAGTTAACTGATAAATGAAAACTTTGAACTTTGAACCTTAGGTAGAGGGACTACGCGGGTTGAAGTTTTCCAACCCTTCTGCTGTGTGTGTGTGTTTTTAATTTGTGAAAAAAAGGAAAAACACTCAGATAGGACAAGACCTCAGGAACTAGTACCACTACTCTACCCTCCAAATGCAGTTGCCGATCTGGGTACTCGAACTCATTGTCCACAAGCTTGTCCATATGCTATAATATCCAAAAACATGCAATCCAACTGCTACAGATTACAGTTCTATCTTCGAAAGAAAAACAAGGAAAAGAACATATATTCCCGCATCAATCAGATCATATAACGACAAAGAGAATTTGATCCTTTGGATTAACTTAATTGATAAATAAATAACTTAATTGATAAATAAATGAATGAGAGGGAATGTGAAAATTTTGGAATCCGAGAAGGCCAGCTACCAAAAGTAAATATCACGCTTCTTCATCTAAGAAGCCAAATGAAACGTAAAGCGCCAATTGCTTCCAGCGAAAATGAACTAAAGAAATGCGAAATTTTATGATCCACTCGCGTGTTGCGTGTGATATGAAGAAAACGGATTTAACGCCAAACTTCAGAGCTTTATGGCAGAAATTATTCCATTTCCGAGCCATTTTTTTTATATGTATGCATGTACGTTTTGGTCTTGTGGAAATCCCAAAAAAATAGAGTTTTTACCTCTGTTTATTGAACATAGAAAAATCAGGCCTGCTTGGTTGTAGACTTACAGTTCATCGCCGGCTTTAGAAGTGAAATTATGGAAATTACGCAACCGTTATTTGCCACAATTTGTATTTCTGTACAATAGCCATTTTTAGAATCAGAGAAGCTAATTTTTATTATTTCTTTAAATCGAGTCGTTTTCGCATAATTTTCTTCTTTTTTTTTTTTTTTGAATTTTTCGGAACAGATCACCAGACGCCAGCACAGAAGACGAAGACGATCGGTGAAATAATAGGATTAGAAAACTACATAAAATCCAGTATAAATCTTTGAAAATCTATCCAAATAGTAAGATCAAGATCATACCAAAATCACGAAGAGTAGTCACCGGACGAGACGGTGACCACTGGGACTTGAGACCGGAGATCGGACCGCCAGCGTGGAAGACGGCCTTGTCGTCGACAGGCGACGGAATCACAAGCTTATCAGTCTTAGAGACGACCGATAGTCTGAACTGCTTCTTGCTCGAATCCGAAGATTCTTTACGAACTGAAACACAAGCCCCCATTTATGAGTCAAAAGCTCTCTCCATTCTGCATAAACATCCACTTGAGAGAGAGAATAAAGAAGAAGCAGAGGAGAACAACTTTTACTGGCGTTATGCTTCAACTACTCGAAAATTCTCGCAAAGAAAATCTAAGAGAGAGAGAGAGAGAGAGAGATTAAGCTTGAAAGCGAAGTTGTTGCATTCACAATAGTGCGGGTCCCAACGGAAAGCAATGCTAATACTTACTTCTCGATAGCGGTTCGTTTCAGATCTGGCCGTGAAAGCGGAAAATGACGGAAAAAGCTGTCTCTGAAAGTTAAAAAACAAACCTCGCGTGGCTGCGTTTTCATGTGGTCAGCGTTGGCGGAGTGGTCAGTTTCTCGGCCTTCTGTTTGGCTGCCGAGAAAGTTCAAAGCGTATATATATATATATATATATATATTGGAGACGAGATTGCGCATGGTTTCCGCTCACCTCAGTTGGAAAAGCTACTGTGAGGATGACGATGCAGCAACAGCGGATTGCTTGTAGACCAGACGGATCATGGACGAAAGTCACGAAACGAATTCAATTGCAAATTCTTCGATTTTCCACCGTCTGATCTCAGGGGGAAGAAAGTAAGTTTAGCCAATCATGCATTCAATCCCATTCAATTCAATTTCTCAACAACAATATTATAATAATGACGTCTTAACAATACCCTCTCGTTCTTCTTAACCTAGTGGCATTGGTTCGAGGTATTGGAAGGATCACTTTAGTTGCAAGTAAAATTTATTAAGCTTAAATTTGTTAAAACGATTAAAATATATCTATATTAAGATAAGATTAAAATACTTTACAGATTAAAATATGAAATAATTAAGATAAATTTAAAAATTATTTTAAAATTTTTAACAAATTATTTGTTAAATTTTTTAAAATACACTAGAGAATATATATATGTTATTTTTCTTATTCGTAAAGTCTAACATAAATTTATTTTAACAGTAGAAGAGATAAGTTTATCTGAAAAATTTTAAATAAAAAATTACGTGATTTCTTTTATAAAGGTCTTCAGATAAATTTAACAAATACAATAAAAAATATGAAAATACTTTTGTCTGGAATATTTTCTATATCTCACTTTTTCGATCAATATCTCAGTTAACAGACACTAATTAAATGGGAAGAGAAAAAAATTTCACGATGAAAATAAAGGTTACAAGATAGAGATGGCAGCTACAAAAAACAGTGCTACACCTAGCAAATATACATGTATATATATATATATATACACACACATGAAAAAAAAATACACTGAGAAAAAGAGGTTGCAACTACCCTCAACTACCTAAATTTGGGTCACACCTAATGTATAGTAAATCTCCACCTTGACATGAATTTTGTAATATCTCGAGAGCCCAAAATCAAGTCTAAGAAAGGACTCTAGAGAAGTTAGTATATATATCAATGATAATAAGAAAAAAGAAACAACACCAGCTAAATATTTTTTGGGCTGAATGTGAATAAAAAACTCCTGAATTAAGTGTGCTTGAGTTAAAGTAGCTCAAGGATGGATGATTCCTGAAAAATTCGTGTAGGCCTATCAGGGTAAGTTGATCTGGTCATTCATATCGTTCGATGCAGAATATTACAAATTTCAAATAAGAAAAAGATGTTTTGATCATCAATAACTCTCCCCATCTTCCAACGAAATCACAAAGAGTTAATCTCAATAATGAACAACAAAGAAAGATCGAGTAGCGATAATGGCATGATCTCAGTGATGGATTAAGCTAAGATATAGTGGCTTAGTAGACGCCCTAAGCTACAGTGGGATAACAAATAGCAGTAGTAACACTACTAAGTGATGCATTGTACCTTTAACAATGTTGCCTTCACTTGAATTATATGGTTTACTCTTTTAGTAAGTTTCATGTCTCTTATTTTTGTTTATTTTTATAACTTAAAACACTTTCTTTTGATGTGTTCTTTCTTCTTACAATAGTTATAGGTTTTATCTCAATTTTTAGATTTTGATCTACCTTTTCCTTTGTCACCAAATTTTCTCTCGTGTCCTTCTTTTAAGAAAAAAATCCTCTACCTGAGCCCCTGAATTGCATGTTAGTTACTTATCGATTTTTTCCTTTGAGAACAAAATATCATAAACTTCATCTAAAATAAGAGTATCACAACTATATAGTATGATATCTCTAAAAGTTGCATATGAAACAAACAAAGAACACAATAGAATTAATCATAAATTTTCTTCATCATATTTAGCCTCCATCTCTCTAAATCATAAGTAATTTCTTTATTGTTAAATAGTCATCAATAGCCGTACCTTCTGGCATACAATGAGAATATAATCGTTACTTTAGATGCAATTTGTTGGTTAGACTTTTATCCATATGTAACTATTCCAATTTTAACCATAATGTAGCATCAATTTTCTCCTTCAAAACATCTTGCAAAATTTGATATAATAAATGCAAATAAATCTAAGACAAATCTTTGCGATCTTTACATTGTTTTTCTTCATCATTCCATGACTAAGGCATCTTAGCAAAATCTTAACAATGTATCGTCCAACTCCATTGGTGAAAGAACTACCCATATCTTAACTTACTAGTCTAACAAAAGAATATCATATTTCAAAGTTGACATTAGAGTAAAGGAATAAATCAGAGATGCAACATGATGACATAGGAGAGTGAACTTCTTGTCAACATCGATGACCACAAAGACAGAAGGTGTTGGCAATTGTAAAGGCAAAAGGCGTCATCGGTATACTACTTTTCGGAGGTAAAGAGTGCTTGGCTGCTAGAATGGAACGAGAGTTGGTTTCTGATTATGGAAGAGAAAATGAGAGGAGAAAATAAAAGATCAAATTTGAGACTTTGATATTAGGTTAATGGAACCATAGACACATCCGCAACATACCAAAATACATGGACAACACAATCAACACAATGATTTACGTGAAAAACTCCAAAATCGGAGAAAAAAACACAAGCAAAGAAAAGAATTCACTATGAAAATGGACATTACAAGGCAAAGATGGAGAACACAAAAAATAGTTCTACACCTAGCAAATATACATGTATGTGTAAATATATACATGAAAAGAAAATGGGCTGAGAAACAAAGGCTTCAATTGCTTGAATTGGGGTTATACTCAAGTAATATTTGTTAATCAAGATATAGACTAAAAAATGTAAGATATAGAAAATATTCCAAATTTTTGTCCTTTTTAATGTGTTTGTTAAATTTATCTGGTAATTCTTGAAAAAGAAGTCACGTGACTTATTATCTAGGTTCTTCTAGTGCATTTTACAAAATTTAACAAACAATTTGATAAAAATTTTAAAATACTTTATAGACTTATCTTAACAATTTCATATCTTGATCTGAAAAGTATTCTAATATCATTTTAATATAATTTTACCTTACTCATTTTAACAATTGCTATCATTTACATCATATTCATTTCCATTTTACTTCATTAGTAATACCTTTCTCAAACAAGAAAGAACCTTCTTCTATCTCTGTCTTATTTTATCCCTCTCCCAAAAGTACCAAATTCCACAAGAACCCATAAACTTTTCAATTGCACATTAGATAATTCTTGACACAATAGTTCATAAATTACATATACCAAAGAAATTAACCAACCAATGGACAATGAGCCCACTGCTTAATAAGTCATTATATATGATAACCATTTACCTCTACTAGTAACCCTTCTACCATTTTCCATGGTTGGTAGATAGCTATTGTTGGTCTATCACAATGTGATATTATCATGGCTAGTAACCCACAATTTATGGCTAGGGAAGTCTAAATAACCATCATAACAAATTGACAATTATGTTCCTGCCCATTTCTTTAACACAATTCTTTGTTAAGAATTCTAGCCATAATTAATGTCTATCCATTAAGAACATCCAAGACTTTTTAATCTCTTAAATTACATCATAATTTACTATTAATTTATAATTTTTTATTCACATCACATGATTCAACCACATATATATATATATATATATTATAAACTTATTACGCCAACAAATCCAAACACATACCCCAATCTAATAATATCTATTATTATATAGATGATGCACCTAGGTGGGTTATTTTTTTATAAGTATTAGTCGTACATTCATCTTAAAATTATTATTTTTACACAGTCTCTTATCAGTTGTATTCTCAATTTCAGTATAAAAAGTAAATCATGAAAATTTTACCTTCCAAAATAATAAATTAAATCCATAATCTATTAATATAAATTTTAATTTATTATAATGTAATCACTTAATCTAAACTCTAAAAACAATGGTACCTTTTATCTTTTTGTCTTTGAGTTGGAGAGCTTTAAAGCCCATGCAGATCTAGTAGGCGGCCGCGGCCGACATGATATATATTGATAATATATATATATATAGGGAAGCTGCATAATTCTCCAGTCTTAGCCAAATAACATGAATAATACATGTGGATGTGACGCGTCCTTCGTGGCAAGTTGGGTTGCCTTAAATGAAAACTAGTGGTGTGGTCTTCCATGGCATGTGAATGAGATATTTTATATATATAATGACTCATTCGATGGTCGGCGATTTTAGCTGCCAAATTTAGATTCTATGTTTTAATTTTATCCATCTCTTGAAGTATTTCACTTTGGGCTTAATTTTAATTTCAAATTATCCTTAACAGTGTTACATTTTTATTTTTGATTACTTATAATATGGTAAGATGAAGTGATAAATATTCATCAACATTATTATCATATTAGTCTCCGTTCTCTATTTCCCTCTTGCCCTTCTTCTCGGGAAGAATAGTAGCCATGTGATAGTCCCTTCCGTCGTTTGTTAGGAAAATGACTACCATAGTCTTGTCTTTTTCTTTGAATTTACTTTTTCATCTTTTTCATTATTTTTTTTTTATTCTTCTTTCTTGTTTTTACACTTAGGGGCAAAGTAAAAAAAAAATTTCGGTGCAAACGAAACTTAAGTAAAAATTTTGGGGAAAAAAGATGATTCAAACGAAGAAAGAGGGAAAGAGGAAATTCGGGGTGAGATTTGAAATTGGATTATCAGATTTTATAATTTTAATTTATTAATTAACTTTTTTATAATTAAAGTAGTTGAATTTAGATAAAAATTCAGTTCAACATAAATAAGGATTATTAAAAATTTTATGCCAATGTAAGTCTCAATGAATGGCGGGTCAAGGCCCAATGAGAGCCAACAACCATGTCTAAAATCACTATTGGTTTGGCCATCACAGTCCAAAAACGGCCAAAATTGAAATTAAGCTTGTTGTGTGACAACTATGTAGGTGAATATTTATTACCTCAATTTATCACCTTAATAATTAACAATAAAAAATAATGATGTTTTTATCTTACAATAATTATTTAAAATAAAAAAAATATATTTAAATACTATTATTTAGACCCTTCTATTTCATAACAATTGATGTCGAGCGATTTATAAATTTTCGAGAGACTCTCACAAAAGTATGATGAGAGATTCTCGAGTGAAATCACTAGATTTCGATGTTAGTTACCTGGAATAGAGAATCTCTCGACCTTCATAATTTAATGATTTCAAGTCAATCATTTGATTATTTGATAGCCATGTGACTTATTTGGAAAAAATTCTTCTTCTCACAAACTTTTCAACCCTTTTTTGCCGACTTAAACCCACCTTTTTGTACACAACGAAAGTGCAATGCATGTGAGCATAATGTGATTTAAAATTAATAAATAAAACTATATAATTTACGTCCAGGGTGGCAATTGAGTGGTCAGCGCCCTAAATTTGTTTCCACGTGGGTACTAATTTAATTAAAGGCTTTTATATATTTTAAAATTTGATCTTCCATGATAGAGTTAATATATGAGATTCATATGAAATTAATGTGAATTAGAGGTTAATATTTGATAATCAAACTAAATTAATGGGGTTTATATGTAAAAGACTCAAAATTTTAGAAACAAATTAATGGTTATTTCACAGATAACTTAAAAATTAGTGGAGCCTTTTGTAAAATAACCATATATTTCTTCAATTAAAATCTAAAATATTAATATTAAAATACAAACTGATAAAAAAATCTTCAAACATGATATGAGATAAAATAATAGTTACACCAAAATAATTGACTCATGACTTTTGAAGAAGGTCTTGGGATTAATTTTCACGTGATTTGTAGTATTATAGTTGTATTCTTCTTAGGTTTATTTTACTTTTGAGATAGTCATAGCAATCCTCCAGCCTGAGACTGTTCTTTCTACAAAAGGAAGGTGGGGCCTAGTCTCTCAATAGATTTTCCAATGTTCAAGTCAATCATTATATTCAGGAATGACACACTAATAATATAATAAATGGCATACATGGCTAGGGGTGTCAAACCGGGTAATGAAATCGGGTTTGGATCAAGTCATTATCAACTCACTCGCAATATATTAAGGCTCAATTCTAACATGATGTGCTAATTTCTTAGGTCAAAAACTCTCAATCCTATACATTTTAACTAATGTGACATTTGTTAAAATAAGCAAGATAAGGGAGTATCAAGATAAGTTCAAAATGATTTTTGGACCAATATATGAAATTGTCAAGATAAAGTTAGGAAGTATTCCAATATTTTTATCAAACTGTTTGTTAAATTCTTTGAATGCATTAAAGAATACGGACATCATTTTTTTCTTATATGTAGGGATCAGAATATGCTTATTTTGAAAGAGATAAGAGATATGGATATCTTGAAAAATCAAGATAAGAGGTCATTATAAAAAAAATCTTCAAACATGATATGAGATAAAATAATAGTTGCACCAAAATAAATGACTCATGACTTATGAAGAAGGTCTTGGGATTAATTTTCACGTGATTTGTAGTATTATAGTTGTATTCTTTTTAGGTTTCTTTCAGTTTTGAGATAGTCGTAGCAATCCTCCAGTTTGAGACTATTCTTCCTATAAAAGGAAGGTGGGGCCTAGTCTCTCAATAGATTTTCCAATGTTCAAGTCAATCATTATATTCAGGAATGACACACTAATAATATAGTAAATGGCATACATGGCTAGGGGTGTCAAACCGGGTAATGAAATCGGGTTTGGATCAAGTCATTATCAACTCACTCGCAATATATTAAGGCTCAATTCTAACATGATGTGCTAATTTCTTAGGTCAAAAACTCTCAATCTTATACATTTTAACTAAGGTAACATTTGTTAAAATAAGCAAGATAAAGGAGTATCAAGATAAACCCAAAATAATTTTCGGACAAAGATATGGAATGATCCAAATAAAGTTGAGAAGCATTTCAATATTTTTATCAAACTATTTGTTAAATTCTTTGCAATGCATTAAAGGATACAGACGTCATTTTTTTTCTTATATGTAGGGACCAATATATGTTTATCTTGAGGGAGATAAGAGATATACATATCTTGAAAAATCAATATAAGAGGTCATTATAAAAAAATCTTCAAACATGATATGAGATAAAATAATAATTGCACCAAAATAATTGACCCATGACTTATGAAGAAGGTCTTGGGATTAATTTCCACATGATTTATAGTATTATAGTTGTATTCTTTTTAGGTTTCTTTCAGTTTTGAGATAGTCGTAGCAATCCTCCAGTTTGAGACTATTCTTCCTATAAAAGGAGGGTGAGGCCTAGTCTCTCAGTAGATTTTCCAACGTTCAAGTCAATCACTATATTCAGGAATGACACGGTAATAATATAATAAATGTCATACACGGCTAGGGGTGTCAAACTGCGTAATGAAGTTGAGTTTGGATCAAGTCATTATCAAGTCACTCGCAATATATTAAGGCTCAATTCTAACATGATGTGCTAATTTCTTGGGTCAAAAACTCTCAATCTTATACATTTTAATTAAGGTAGCGTTTGTTAAAATAAGCAAGATAAAGGAGTATCAAGATAAATTCGGAATGATTTTCGGACAAAGATATGGAATGATCCAGATAAAATTGGGAAGCATTTCAATATTTTTATCAAACTATTTGTTAAATTCTTTGGAATGTATTAGAAGATACAAACGTCATTTTTTTCTTATATGTAGGGACCAATATATGCTTATCTTGAGGAAGATAAGAGATATGCATATCTTGAAAAATCAATATAAGAGGTTATTATAAAAAAATCTTCAAACATGATATAAGCTAAAATAATAGTTGCACCAAAATAATTGACTCATGACTTATGAAGAAGGTCTTGGGATTAATTTTCACATGATTTGTAGTATTATAGTTGTATTCTTTCTAGGTTTCTTTCAATTTTGAGATAGTCATAGCAATCATCTAGCCTAAGACTGTTCTTCCTAGAAAAAGAAGGTGGTCTCTCAGTAGATTTTCCAATGTTCAAGTCTATCACTATATTCAGGAATGACACAGTAATAATGTAATAAATGTCATACATGGCTAAGGGTGTCAAACCAGGTAATGAAGTCGAGTTTGGATCAAATTATTATCAAGTCACTTGCAATATATTAAGACTCAATTCTAACCTGATTTGCTAATTTCTTGGGTCATGAACCCTCGACCCTAGACATTCTAACTAAATAGGTAAACATGTTAAAATGTTAAATACTTAGTTAAGGCTAACATGTACAATTTAGGCTGACCTATTAAATTATTTAAATACTTATTTAAATTTAAATAGTATTTAAAATATTAAAACTAAAAATAAAATAAAGTAACTCACAAATTACTAATTAAGTGATTAGTTTAATTCTGATTCTTCTAAACAATTCAAAATAGTCGAGACATAAACAAAGAATACATCCATCATCCTGCATGATACAACTTGAAAAATAATCAAAATTATGTCTTGTTACTCGGCCAATTCCATATTTTCTCGAATTCATCTACTATTATCCCAAACCCAATAAACCCTTATTGAGTTAAGCCATTAACGACCCAAACTCACTAATTTCGTGTCAATTTCGTGGGTCAGACATTCTATTGATAGCTCTATACATGATTTCTGACAGACTGCACTTTTATTTAGGTAGACTAAAAAATTCGCATAAGTCAAGATAATGCCACACGAATAGTCAAATTTAATCCCCTAACATAGCGTTTGTCAAAATGAATAAGATAATATTGTATCAAGATAGTGTTGAAATGTTTTCTAAGCCAAGATATGAAATATTTAAGATAAAACTAGGAAACATTTCAAAATTTTTATCAAACTGTTTACTAAATTTTTTAGAATGCACTAAATGACATATGCGTCATTTTTTCTTATCCATAAAATCTAAAATAAGTTTATCTGGACAGAGTAGAGAGAAATTTATCTGCAAAATTTCAGATAAGAAATCACGTTATTGTTTTTCAAAGATTATTAAATAAATTTAACAAACCTATTAAAAATAATAAAAGTCTGAAATAATTTTTATATTTTATTTTTTTAATTAACAAATATTACCTAAATAAATCAGATAAATTAACTATAGGTGAGAGTTGAACCCAAGCCTCTTTGCTAATCCTTGTTGAGATAACATTGAGCCAAATTTTTAAATGACCCAACTCTTCCGGCCGGCCGGCCGTAAGTGGCCTGGAAGGAACTTGAAATCAAATTAAATCTAAGTTAGTATCCATCACCAATGACAATGACCTCAAAATGAAGCAGCATCACAAGCTTAGGGATTAATAATAATCAGTATAAACAAAGAAAATGTAATTAAGACAAAACCACCATTACGTGTGATCCTGTTGATTCTCAGGTTGTGCTTTCCCTTTCCCCAAATCAAATAATAATTGAGTACATGCATGTTGTTTCTTTTTAATTAAAATTTAATATATTATCATTACTAAATTTTATTTTATTTTATATAATTAAAGACCGATAAATTAATTTATCGCTATTTGTTAGTAAACCCGATTAGTCAAAAAAACAATTATGGATCGCTATGCTAAGAGCCAGAAAAAATTCAAACAATTATCAAGTATTAATCATCGCTTAAAGCGTCCTTAGATAATGTGAGAATTATCTCGTGACTCACATGATAATTAATAGAAAATATCTCATCAGTGAGACAAAGTCTCCACTTACGATTTACCTCCTCTGTTGAAATCGAAAGCACGAGCGACGAGAGATTGCGTAAGGGCAATAATCCCAAGAAAATATCTTATCGGATAAATCAATAATAATTATTTAATATATTACAATATAATCAATCAAATCTAATATCAGATATGATTGTGCTAATAGTTAGAAGATGTGGAGAATAACTCATAAAAAGTCTTGATGAGAGACTATTTTTACTATCATAAATAAGGGATTTGGTCATCTTCTTATCTGACACAGAAAAATAATTACAATTATATTTTATATCCATCACTACTGTTGAAGTTAAGGAGGAGAAATCAAATTTCAAGTGTTTCGTCATCAATCGATAGTTCTGTTTACGACTTAATTTTTGATAGATCTAAATACACATTTAATTATTAACTTACGTGAATTGATTGAATGAGCTTCTTAGATTTATGAACATAATATATAATTATATATTATGATTATACATACAATATTATAACTTACAAACACATTCATAATCTAAAATTTAAAATATGATGAAAAAAAATGTTATTTCTATCAGTAATTCAACGTATTATTGAACAGCACAATGGCGGAGAGGGGACCACTTTTGGAGTTTCAGTTGACGTTTTAATGAGCAATTTGAGAGAAGGAGACATTAATATACAAACAATGGTTGATGATGATGATGCCAGCACCCTTCCTTAAAGCCTGTCAATGGCTTCATCATTGTCTCCTCCTCCGTGGATGAATGACTTGTTTTGTTGTCGACTTCTCATTGGCTACCCCAAATGCAACTATCTACAAGGACAAAGTTTGTGAGGATGTGAATGTGACAAAAATATTTTACAAAATATTATTATTATTTTTTGTATTTTTAAATTTAAAATATTTTTTTTTTAAAAATGCACTAAACTAATTGGAATGTGATAATAGTATTTGAAATTGATTACCACAAGTCTATCTTAATGCGAGTACCTATAAGAATAAGCGAGGTTTGTTGTTACGATATAATATTCGACTAAGAACATTATGAGTTTTATAGTTTATCTGAAGGGTTCTATGTTTTTGTATAGGTGAGGTGGGATAAGGTATTTAGAGTTATCATTATCGAGATTTTTATGATAGTGCATGGTAGGCGCCAAATGATGATAGTATTGGGGATTGCTTCCTGCAACTCTATCTTAATGCGAACACCTACAAGAATAGAAAGAGTTTGTCTTTCGATATGGTCTACAATGTTTAACTTAGTATAATAAATAAGCAATAAATATGTACAAACGTTATGAATTTGTGATTTATTTGTGGATCTTCCTTACCTTTATACAGGCAAGGTTGACTAAAATGCTCAGAGTTATCATGTATGAGGTTCTCATGCTTGATTATCTTGACTTTGAGTCAAATGTTTTAGACTAAATAAAGATAGAATTGAATTTTTTATATATGAAGTAAGTTGGGATATCGGAAATTTTTATCATTACTTCCGTGCTCGGTTATCTTGAATTAAATAAAGAGTTTATCGAACCAAATAGAAATAATGTCAATTCCAGAATTTTTAGAAATAATATGAGCTACATATGAATTGAGATATTCGAAGTTTATCTATAATATTCCCATGCTACTTTATTTCTCGTCCAAATAAAAATAAACACTAAGTTTGGATTCTTCGAAATGAGAATCCAAGAATTAGAGATTAGTAGTCATCATTTAAAATTAAAATAGACGATGAGACACATGCCATCTTTCTATTACTTATCAATAAGAATATGTGATTAAATGAGACTAGTCAATCTTTTAGGAGTAGCTTAGTAATTTTCTTTTTTTTAAGTTTTTCGTCGTCAAAATTGACTGTTCATTTTATTCAAGTTGTAGTTAGGCTACTACGTGTTTTAATATTTACCCTAAAATATGTTTTTTCTAAATTAAAATATACTACCTTAGAAAAAGTTATAGTAATATTTAAGATTTAAAAGTTAAAATATGACAAAATATAATATTTTTAAATTTCTTTGAGTTTCCTTATTAATGATAGTATTATTAATTTAGAAAATGTGTGATACACTTGAAAATAATACACGACAGACAACTTTGTATTAGGGATTGTTGAAATTCTCTGCATTACTTTCGTACTCAATTATCTTGAATTAACAGAGAGTTTATCAAATCAAATAAAGATAATGTCAATTTCAAATTTTTCAGAGAGCCAAATATGAACTAAGATATTTAGATTTTTTAGTCAATCTCGAGATAATTTCATCATTTTTTTTTTTTTTTACAAAAAATTAGCTCAAGAATCCAAAATTCAAAGTCTTATTATCATCGACAATGTTTTCTTTATAAATATATTAGTGACATCATCAAAGTGCCTAATGAATGAAAAAGAATCATCGTCAAATTACCCTTTATTGTAATTTTAAAATAATAATTAAAAAAATTGAACTTCCAAGTAACAGTGAGTGATCTCAAGTTAGAAATGAAGCGAATCAATAATTTCTTTCATTCTGATTAGGAAAAAAAAAAAAAAAAGAAAGAAAGAAGGAATAATGGAAATTAGTTTCAACATATGGCCACGTTACGTACGTATCAGCACTAATTGGGCCCAAGTCTTTTGGGCTCTCTTGAAACATAACTGGGCCTAATAAAAGCCCAAGTACGAGAAACTATATCTCCTATATATCAATCACGTTACAAAAACCTCGTGCCAGCAAGGTGTGTGAAGCCGCGGTTTTCCCGAAAACATTAACAGATACCATTAACAGATATCAATCAAATGGCGGCGCCGGGGGGAAATCATTAATGATAAACGTGTCAATTGATTAGCTGCATGCATGGCCCGCCACCACCATCATCATCTCTTTTTTAATCTTATCTTATAAAAAGGTCCCTACCGACCACCCACTTGTCCCAATTAATGTCATCTTATCATCACGCAATACAAGTCAAAAGACATATTATATAAATATATATATATATAGTGAAATGTTAACGTTACCCTATTGTGGGTCTCATTTGTGTGTTATCATAATATTTGTTTGACGTAATTAATATAATATTTGTTTAACGTAATTAATTTGAGAGTAAGTAGCTCGTATCGGGTATAATGTTTGTTGGAAAATTCTTGAAAGTCAGATAAGTTGACAGATAGATTTACAGAATGGGATTATAAGACTAAAATGTCATCACCCATATTGTATTGTATTTTTTTTAATGCAATGTGGGTGAAGGTATTTTAATCTTTTAGCTTTCATTCTATAAGTATGTCTGTCAATCTATCTGGTCATGTAAAAGAACTCTTGTTTGTTTGTAAAATCATGCTATTTGTACATTATTTATGTACATTTTAAACTACACAATATACATAAATGACATAAATACCTCTTATCTCATTGTATCTTAACGCCTTGAGTAAAAGCAGTTTAGACATTAGAACATCATTATGTAATCCAAGATATACACCATGATATATTAATAGTATTTTTCTTGAATTATTATGTAGTATTTATTAATTAAGATATAAATTAAAAAATAAAATATGAAAACATCTCCAACTTTTGTCATTTTTAATATATTTATTTCTCTCCTCTTAATATAAACATATCTTGATTTTTAGAGATAAGAAAAAATGATATTTATCCCTTCTAGTGTATTTTAAAAACTTTAGCAAATAATTTGATATAAAATTTAAAATACTTTCTAACTTTATTTTAATCACTGCATATTTTGATTTAGAAAATATTCTAATTTTATTTTGTACAACCTTATCACTTTAAAAAATATTAACTTAATATAAAAAAATTATATATATATAATTTGAAGGGGTATATTTTATATAATAAAAAAGTCTTTATATAATAGTTATATATAATATACTTTTCATTGTCAATCATACTCTTTTATATTGTCCACTGTGCCATAAATTTCCCATGAAAAACACTTTGTTTAGTTTTTCAACACCGTCGTCTTATCATGGTCATTTATTATGATGTTAATTCTAATTTTAAGTACAAATAATTAAGATTGTTATTGTTTGAATATAATAATAATATTTAGATTTATTTTTAAGTCTATAAGTTACTACAAGGAATAATACTCTCATAAAGTATAAAATGATCAAGATAAAATTGAAAAATATTCAAAAAAATTTATCAAATTATTTGTTAATTTTTTTATAATATATTAGAGGATTTATGCATCATTTTTTCTTATATGTAAGGTTCAAGATATGGTTATCTGAAAGGGGAGAGAGATAAACATATCTGAAAAATACTAAATAAAAAGTCTCGTGAATTTTTTTCAATGGTTGTCAAATAAGTTTAACGAGCACATTAAAAATGACAAAAGTCTGATATGCTTTCTATATCTTACATTTTTTTATTTATATCTTAATTAACAAAGACTACCTAAGAGAGATAGAACTTCTTACTAATATAGGATAAAGACACTTATCAAATAAATTTTATTTATTGAGAGATTTTTAGAGTAGATATCGAATGTAAAACTACACATTTTTTTGTGGAATACCCTATAACTGGTCACATAAGAGACTTGGTCAAAGGATGTTTTTTTTTACTCTCTCGCGAGGCAACTTAGAGGGCCAACGCAGAAAAAGTCTCCCAAAGACTTCTCCCTTGCCCGAGAGACTTTACCAGGTCTTTTAGCCTAGTTTTTTTAGCTTTTTTTGTTTTTTTATTTTCTTATTTTATATTATTTTATTGATTATTTTTGTTCAATTTTTTTTATTACACAAATAAAAAATGTTACAATTAATGTCTTAGTAAATGATATGTTTAGTTCCATGACCAATTCCTAAGGGGAAAGAGTTTATATAGGGTTAGTAAAGCGTAAGGAATATGACACGTGAATCCCCTAAGTCTAGTTTATAACATGGACATGGGCTTGTGCCCAACCCTCTTTTGTCTTCATGACTTAGATAATTTTGAATTCGACATTAAGTCTATTCTAAATTTAGGCTAACTCTTCAACCCTTTAATATAAATATGAATATGGGTTGTTGGCTTATATTTTATCCCCTTGAATGGAACTTTCACATTTTTTTTTTGGAATTGGGATGCATCAATGAAGAGTCATCACAAGTATCAAATTTGGGTCTTCGAATAGTATTTTTGTAATTTGAATAGGAGTTTCAAATAGAACACGCCTAAAAGCATATTAAAATTGAGAAAAAGAGAAGCACGTAAATACCACACCTATATATTATTTGATATGTATGTAGACCAAGACGTAGTAAAATAAACATAAAGGGAGACCTAGAAGGAAATTTAGAGAAAAACCCATAGAAAGACAAGAAATAGTAAAATCAACACAAGGGGAGACCTAGAAGGAAATTTAGAGGAAAACCCATGGAAAGACAAGAAGTAGTAAAATCAACACAAGGGGAGACCTAGAAGGAAATTTAGAGGAAAACCCATGGAAAGACAAGAAGTAGTAAAATAAACACAAGGGGAGATGATTTTTAATATTCCTGAAAATGTTAAGTTGGGAATTTATATTCTCATATTTGGTACAACTTTTTTATAAAAAAGAATCTTTGAAAATAAGATTTTCATAAATAATTTTTAAGCGACTTTCTTACAAAAAGATTTTTATTGAGGGTTTGGGAATTCAAATTTTTTATTGACTTGGGAATGTTTTTAATAAAGAAAAAAATTAAAACACCCTTTACTCTTTTATAACCCCGTACAAACATATTATATATATGTAATATATTTATATTAAATATTATATATATATTAAAGTAGACATTCATACAAATATATATATTATGTATATATTATATGCATATAATATACACATGCTATATATATACATAATATATAAAAAAATGACATTTTTTTTACTTTCTAAAGATGTTGTGGGTCTTAATATTTTATATAATAGAAGGAATTTATCATTTTTAAACAAAAAATCAAAGAAAGGTAATTTTAAAAAAAGAACATAAATTTTCAAGAATGTTACATTTAAACCAAACATAAGAATATAAGATTATCAAAAAAGAATACTCAACATTTTTTTAGAATGTTTAAATCTAACCAAATATAGAATTACATAAATCCTAGGAATCAAAAATTTCCAAGAGCATTCCCATAAATTATGAATTTCAGGAATTTAAAAATTTCTCCCGTACCAAACGCATCCTAAAGAAAAACGATATGGGTCAAACGGATCCATTCAATGAATACATATCGATTCAATCACAAAACTCACGAAGGAATAAAACCCAAAAGTAAAAGATAAAACAAAAGGATCAAAAGAAAAGTTTCAAGCAAAAAAATCCTTAGAAACCCTCTTAGCCAAGAGGTCCTTGGAAATGTCTTGGTAGATCTCGCCAAAAAGATATCTGAGAGACCTTAAAGTCTCCAGAAGAGTTCCTCACAAGATATTTCTAGATTTTTCAATCACTTTATAGCCGGAGTGGGTGATGTGGCGCTGATGTGACTAATAATAAAAATATCATGCAATAATATTTTAATATAATATTATTATATATTGACACGTAGTACGTTCTGATTGGTTGTTATTGCATAATAATTTTTATTATTTGTCATATTAGCAAAAAAATCTTATATGTGATCACATTGCAAAACTTTTTAAACTTCTGTGATCACATTGAAAATAATTAAAATTTAGTGATCAAAATGAAAAACACACTAAAGTTTAGTGATCTTTGGTGTAATTTACCCCACAAACAAGACAACTTCGAATCTCCCTTCATAAATCTCACAAAAGATAAGAATTATTCATAAGAGTGCAAATTCTAATTGATTTCAGAATATCAAGAATGTTTATCACAAATTGTGACGCCCCGTCCCCATTACCACGTGTCACCGTAACCCAGGATTACGTCAATAGGTCATACTCCGAAGGTCGATTATGCCCTAGCAACAGGGGGATAAAGATAACGTGGGCGCCCTGGGTGGGGTCCAGGCTTCATCGCCTCCGGCCATCGAGAACTCGAGATTTAGGACTCATTTGCAGCAGAATGACACTCGAGTCTCGAATCTAACCTGTGCCTTATGAGCAGATTAATAAATTGCAATTAGGGTATAACATAATTTTCTCACATGAAGTACTCATTAAAAATAATAAGTCCAACTGGGAAATACAAGCTGCGTTCAGCACAACCACAAAATAATTACATGACAGACACAAATTACTAGGTTGCATTCTCGTCATGGGTTGCCATTCCCATCATTCAGCTGGTCTTCGGCATACACCGCCTTCCCTTTACCAGACCTCGAGCTATCTGTGCGGTTAGTGGGAATGAAAGGGTGAGTCCTAGGACTCAGTAAAGGTAATATGCACTGCAGTAAATTATTCAGCATGACATCATAGATAAATATGAAGTGCAACATGCATGCAAGCCTGTCCACCGCACCTATCTCAGGCTTTAGGTGGCCCCTAGTGGTTCCATTTATGACCCTGTCCTAGGACCCTCACGGTCAACAATCCACTGCCCCATGCCTAGACACTTCCTCAATATCTTATGCAAGCCATGACAAAAGAAATTTACATACAAAGCATATTAAACCCTTACCTCGAGATACATGTCGCCTGATAGTTTGTACCGTTGACACACTCAATTCCCTTAACAAAAATATTTTCAAAGCAAGGTTAACTCGTAATTAAATTTATTAACTACCGAATCCACAAAATTATTAACTAATTTAGACATTGTCCGTTATTAATTAATTTAACTAACTAAATAATAATTAAATTAACTAATTAGAATAGACTTTAACTTAATCAAATACACCACCTTACTAATCAATTCATCAATTGACAAACAATAGAATAGATTTAAAATTAAGCATACTTTACTGCTCTACTTCTCCTCAAATTGCCGTTCACTTCTTCTTTGGACAATATCATTGATATTCTTTCCAAGTTCCTAGGGCAATTGCATCAAAATGTGAAGTGAATTTGGGTTGTGGCAGACAAAAATCAATAGGCAAAACAGAAGGCAGCGCATGGCTGCCACTTAGAGTGGCCAGGAAGGCTACGCGCGCCTACGCATTGGGCGCTGTTTAGCGCCTGGCTGGGAATTAAGCCTTTCTTTTGCGCCTGCAAGGGTTTGATCCCCCGCCTCTCACGTGCACACGAGCACTTCAGCCACTTGGTCCAACCACTCCTTACTTCATATTACCCCCATTTTATTTTTAACGTGATTTTTTCTCTAATTTTCAATATTTCCATAATTACTTCTAAGTGAAATAATTAATTACTTTAATTTTTTATTTCCTCGAAACACTATAAATAAATATTTTTTCCAAAACTTTCAAATATTTCATAATAACCTCAACCAAACTATTATTTATTTTTCAAAATTTTGGATTTACAAAAATTTGGAACGTTACACAAACCCTCAACCTCTCCCATGAGTAAGTGAGTTATATTAAAAAAAAAAAAATACATCTCTAATACTAATTCAAAAGCTCTGTAAATCCTTCAATATTATCAAAAATATGACTTAGTGCAAAAAAATACATCATTTTCTTTCTTACAGAATTTTGACAGTTAAAAAATAAATTTTTTAATAAATAAATTATATTATTATATTCAGACAACTATTTTATTAATATTAATATTATTGTTCAAACATCTTAGACCTCGTGATTCCACCGACGCAAAGATACAAACTTAATAAATTATTTAGAATACATTTAACAAAAAGTCACTCATTATATATACTTATATTTCTTTTTAACTTCTTATTATTCTCATAACTTAAATCGACGGCAAATGACAAATTTGAAAGAATGGACTTTTATTTTGTATTAAAAGAATGCCTTTACAAATAGAAACCAAAAATAGAAATTACGGCAAACAAGTAGTACGGCCACCGCCCACCGTTTGACTCCTTATATGTATGAGAGATCCGACCGTTGCGCGTACCGAACGCCATAATTCAAGACATCATAGCCCTAAACTCCTCGAAACTAAGGACGCCGTCGCCATTGATGTCGAAGCAGGAGATCATGAGCCTACACTCCTCGACGCTCTTCTTCTCCCCGAGCCGACGGAGCGTCCTCCTCAAGCTCTTCGCAGTAATGCAGCCGCTCCCACCCATTTCCTCGTACATTCTGAAAGCTTCTCGAAGGTCCTTGGCCTTCTCCTCCTCCTCTCCCCCTTCCATCAACTTCAGGAAGTCCTTCATCCCCAGCTCCCCGTCGCCGTCCGCGTCCATCGCCGCCACCGCCTCCTCCGCGTCCGCCTCCGTCAGCTCCACCCCCAGCGTCGCCACGCACTGTCGCAGCTCCGCCGCCGATATCTTCCCGTCCCCGTTCTCGTCGAAGCGCTTGAACACACGCTCGTACTCCCCGCCCTTTTCCATTGAGCTCCGCTCATCATCAATTCCCATCGCCAATGAATTCACTCTTATATATGTATATATATATATATAGAAGATGAAGAAGATTCAAAGGTTAATCGAGTCAAAAACAATAGAGGGTATATATAAATACTACCAGAAAACGACAAGAATCGGGATATATATGGGCATATAAGAAGAAGACAAGAAATTAATCAAAAGGGAAAGACCTCTATATAAGAGAATAATTTTTGGGTTTATGTATAGATAGATGTATATATGTATGTATAGGTGGAGAGATTGAAGTGGAAATTAAGGAATGGATAACGAGAGACTGGCTGATTTGGTTTATATAGGGTGGGGATTCCGCGTTCCAAACGCGGAGGTGGACATGCCGACCGGGGGATGGTGGAAATGGAGGAAGCTGCGAGGGAGTTTCGTAATTAGATAAAAGTATGGGGGGGAAGTTGAAAGGGAAGACAAGAGAAGGGGGGGAGGGGATGGGGACGAGGCGACTTGGAAACGATACGCAAGCGGTGCCGTCAAGCCAGGAGGAGGAGGAAGCAGCCGGGAAGCCGCCCGCCCTTCAGTGGAAGGGCGTAGATGAATGATGACGTGCACCTTAGGCTGGATTCCAGAAGGATAACGGCGTCCTGTCCTGCCCTCTCAAACCGTCAAAACGACCGGAATTGGGTAAAACTGTTTTGACAAGTATTGGTATGAAAACAAATACAAAAATATTGCTTGACCATAAGGATAAATATAGGTTTACAGAATTCAATTAATAATAATGTGAATAAACTGAGGGCGGCCGAAGCCAGTTTTGAGGAGACAGTTGAGGAGTGAGAGCCTCTATGAATTGCTTATATTAGACTTATCAACAAAGGATGGAATATGTACCTATATATGAATATATATATATATATAACGGATAAGGTCAGTGTCCATTTAATTAAAATTAAATATTGAGGTTATGGTTGCGCAGTCTCCTTGAAGACCCTAAGTTGTGGAATATGAATTGGAATTCGGTCCAGCTCAGTCCTCTGTCAACCAGTCGATAGAGGCGCAACGCAAGGCTCTCAACACCCTTTTACTACGTTCTTTACAGCCTTTTTCCAATTTGGCTTTTTTCGGAGATTCCTACCTCCAAAATATATAACACTAACAGCTCATAACGAGTACCTTCAACTTCCAGATAAAAGTTTCATAGGCTCAGCAAAAACCAGCTGTTTGATTTTGTTACATTTTGAAGGTTTTGAATTGTGAGGAACATCTTTATTTTCTTCTTTTTGTTTCATAAAAATTTTGCATACCCATACCATAAACAAAAATAATTATATAATTAAATCATAGCCAAATAGAAAATTTTTAAATAACTACAAACCCATTTATTTCAAATGACAATTTAAAAGGCAAATACTATTTAAAGAAAAATGCTATTAGTACACCTTTGTATATACCTTGAACTACATAAAGATGTACCAATGATAAAAAAATCCCTCATGAGGCGCGTGAGGTGCATATGAGATGAGGGGTATTTTAGTCATAATACTCCCTTATATAGCTCAAAATATACAAAAGAAAAATACATCTAGCATGATTCCTATTTAAAATCTCTTTGTCCAAAACGCAAGCAAGCTTCGGGTTAATTGATCAAAATCTTCTAGAGGCCACAAAAATAAATGACAAAGATGGCTGTAAATCTATGTATAACATACAAGTATTTGAGCAATAAGAACCTTACAAAAGATCGGGACACAAGTAGAAATGATCAGCAATTCATGTATTCTAGTGAGAGAGAACGGCTTGTTAAGTTCCTGGGAGATCTAAGAGAAGAGCAGGCAATCACATGTCAAGTAGTGCAGTGTAAAGACTCTGGAAATTGTGCGCTTGAGAGAGATGATACCTACGCTATTACGAAACCATCATATGTGTACTTGTGATGTTAAAATTATTGATTCTTTTTGGCCCACGTCCTCTTTCACCCTGGTGAGATAGAGATACACTCACCTGGGGCTCCTAATCCCTGAAACTGTCGAGCTATTGCATGCTTCTAGTTTTTACCCAAAAAATAAAGTACTTACAGCCATGGAACTTGAGCTGTAAAGCCTTGAAATGAAGACTGAAGAGAGAGTTTGTACTTTCTGTAATATTTGAAATAGTCGGTCATAAGCCACAACTCAGCCTGCAGTGATCTCCTTTTCCTTCGCCTTGCACATATCGTCTGCTAACTTGATAAACTTTTTAGTCAATTCGTCAACCTAAGGAAATGTACAAGCATTAGAAACGAGCAACATCTTAGAAACACCAAAAGTGCCTCTTCCGATAGTTACTTATTAACTCACTTCTTTCTCCAGTCTTTTGGCTTCGTCTTTTGGGAAACTTGAACCTGCTTTCTTCGTCGAATCCAATGCCTGTACAACACAGTTTAAGTTTGCTCAGTTAGTTAAGCAATTAAGGCTTGTGATTGTTGCAGTTGATGTTCAAGTCTGTTAAGCAATGCCAACGTGGATCAGTAAATCAAATTAAAATATAATTTGCAACCAATTTTGTTACTTTTACCCTAGGTAGATGCCAGTAATATATTCATCCTTTATAAGATTTTAGCAGTTTAGTTTATAGATAAATGTTATGGTAGTCACTCAAAAAATGAAGAGAAATGGTGATTTAGAGATATTATATGGTCCTCTTTCCCTGAAATCTACAAAAATAAGCCAAAATATTGAAAAATAACAAGACATTCATTCCATCTAGTCACTACATTCATGACTAAGACTAACAAAAAAAAACACACACACACACACACATTTATATATATCTTATGCAGAGGCGAGAGTGCATTCCTCTTTTAACTTTCCCCGACTCCATGGACCATAGTAACGGAATGGCAGCCTCCAGGCTCTGAGATTGCCATCCAGAATGTAAATTTGTGAGAAATTGCAATTTCTCTATTAAGCCACCACATTTACCAAAATGAAGAAATTCACAACTGGTGGTCAAGGTTGAAGGATTTAGATATTCATAAACATCATTTTAGAACTCTATTGTGAGGTTAAAATGAGAACAAATAATTCAAAGGAAATCTATGCCCACTGAGGCAACGGACTTGGGGATCCTCTAGGATGGACGATCAAGTGTTGTCAACCCCTTGACTTCTGAACATGCCTTTTGCAGCAACACGTGGCAGAAATGCCTTTAGTTTGGGTTCATTATTGGCATTTAGTGGTGTTCACTTCTTATTCAGTTTACTGCCCAAGGAATAATGGAACTCCATAAAAGCATACCTTGAATAGAGAAATAGCTCAAGCTGAAGAAATGAAAAAGAAAAAAGAAAAACATCTTTTTCAGCTATACCTTCTGGCGAGCTCTTCTTATACTCTGCTTGACATCTTCGGAAGATTTGGCCACCACCTTACATAGGGCCTAATAGAAAAGCAGACTGATGGTGATGGACTTGACCAATTAATTGAAGAGATAAAGGGATAATGAAGAAAATCAATATGAACACACCTGCATATGCTCCTTAGTCAATCTGTTCATTGAAGTGTAAAATAAATATGCATTAGCCAAGAGATAGAAGAAAAGAACCATGGTTCATATGTGTTAACTTTACGTAGTCCATATATGTGTGAAGTTTGAACTTCATATTTTCTATTGTGGATGATGAAGTTGGGTAGGGAAAATTCAGAAGCATATTAGAACCAAAACCATATAAGAGGATGTGAAATTAGGAAGGGCTGATGGGAAGAATGAAATAGTGATATAAATAGGGGTCTGGAAGATAAAGGCCCCTCTAAAGATGGCATGTATTTGAGCCAGAACAAGGACCAGTACTGTCAGATCCTACGATCTGACAGTGGCTATTTAGGGAAGAACTTAAAGAGTTAAGAGAGAAATTTGGAGGAAGAATTAGACTGATGAGGGAGAACAGAAAGAATGGGCGAAAAACACAGAGGGTTAGAGAGAGAGAGAGAGAGAGAGAAAAGAGAGAGGAAAAGGATTCAATTAATAATCGCATAATCCCCATCCTCTTACAAGCAACCTTTTATAGACATCAGCTGGCTGCCAACTGAAAGCATGTTCTAAAATATCAGCACCCATGTGCCCCTAACAGAAATACAAAATATCCCCTAACAAACAATTGTAGCCCAATGTTAGATCCTCGGGATCTAACAAGCAATCCTCAATAATTCGATGGAGAATTCTAGAGAATTTATGGAACCAATCAAAGAAAAGAGAGGGAAACAAGAGAAAACAGAAATGAGAGAGAATTCAATGAGGTTCAAATTCAAATTCTCGATGCCTCATTACAAGGGAAAAGGGTCCTTAGAATCCCACGAACCAATTCCCACCAACCATACAGCCTTATTTGCATTACTGTCCCTTCTAGAATTAGCTAACATCTTCTAACTACCTGCACGTGTATCCCTTCGCCTCTACATCTGCCTCCAGATCATGACAAATTCCCCCCTACTTGGATATTTTTTGTCCTCAAGAAATGCTAAGGAGGCTGGCTGTTTGAGGGAACTGCCTAAGCAAATCAAGCAAGTATTTCCAAGCATTGTCATCCTAGTGACGATTGGACCACTTCACCAGTACCTATATGAGGGGTGCTCCATGCTTGTACATGACCCTCCGATCTAGAATGGAGCCGGACTCTGCTGTCACATCTACATCTTTAGATAGTTGAGGCAAGTAAGAGGCCACCTGCTGTGTTCCCACAGATCTCTTAAGTAAAAAGACGTGGAAAATCGGGTGGATCCTTTATTCTTTGAGTAGTTGCAATTTGTATGCCACCTTGCCAACATTGTTTACAATGAGGTAGGGTCCATAATACCTAGGCCTTGAGATGAGTTGGCGGGAGCTTCAAGTACACCCTCTCCCCCACCTTGAACTCCCTATCACTCCTCTTGCGATCCACATATTGCTTCATGCGGTTCTGAGCCAAGGGAAGCTCCTCCTTCAACTGCTATAACATCCATTGCCTTTTCTCCTTGTAGACTTCTATTGTGGCCACTGGGGGTCTGCTCTCCTACAATTGGGAGTCATGGAGGTTTGTAACCGAATAAAGCTTCAAAATGTGATCTCTTAATTGATGTATGATGGCTGGAATTATACCACCATTGTGCAAGTGAGATCCATCTATGCCAACCCTTAGGATGTAGGAAGCATAGGCACCGCAATAACTCTCCACACACTTATTTACTCGTTCGGTCTGACCATCTGTTTGCGGATGGTAGGCTGTGGACATCTTGAACTTCACTCCCAAGGACTTCATCAACCCTTGCCAAAACAAGCTAGTGAATACCTTATCTCTGTCTGAGATTATTGCATTTGGAACCCCATGTAGCTTCACCACCTAATCCAAGAAGACCCTAGCCACTTCTTGGGCAGTGTAAGGATGAGTGAGACTCAAGAAGTGTGCAAATTTGCTAAACTAATTAACCACTACCAGAACATAATCCCTCCCTTTTGATTTAGGGAGGCCTTCTATAAAGTCCATAGTCACACTTTCCAAGGCCTCTGCAGGGTGGGCAAAAGGTTGTAATAGGCTCGGCTGAGCTATAGTCTCATACTTACATCACCTACAAGTATCACATGCCAACACAAATTCAGTGACATACTTTTTGAGTTGAGGCCAATGAAAAATTTGCTTCATCTTATGGTACGTATTCTGAATTCCCGAGAAAGGGGATTCATGAAGGGAACTTAGTATCCTCCTTAATTCTTCATAGTTGCCAATCACTAGCCTCCCCTTGTACCTCACAATCCCTTGGTTCAACGAATATCCAAGTCTCCCATTAGGGTTCAAGATTAGCTAATCCAACAACTCCTTCATTTCCTCATCTCCTTCATAGCTGGCTCCACTTCCCTATACCAGTCCAGTACAATAGTAGTGGTGGCAGTCACTTGTCCCTCTGTAAACTTGGACAAAGCATCTGCAACCACATTTTCTCTTCCCTTTATATACTAAATGGTGTAATCCAGGCCCATAAGTTTAGCCATACCCTTCCTTTGGAGGTGTGTGTGGAGCTTTTGATGCATAAAAACTTCAAGCTTTCATGGTCAGCTCTAATTATGAATTGACTCCCTTCCAAGTAGTGCCTCCACCTATCCACCGCCATCACCACTGCCAATAATTCCTTCATGTATATACTAAGCCCCAATTGTCAAGGGGACAAGGCTTGGCTGAGATAGGTCAGGGGTCTCCCGACTCTCCCTTCTTGCATCAATACCACCCCAACTCCCACACCACAAAGCATCAGTTTCTAGTATAAAGGGCTTACTAAAATCCGATAAACCCAACACTAGGGTTGATGTGCTAATATTTCTTATATATTTTCTATATCATTCTTACTTAATTTTATGCTTAATTTTTATGATTTTATATGTTTTTATATTAATTTTAGGTAATTTATCACTTTGATAGGATTAAAAGGAAAAGTGAGAAAGAAGAGTAAAAATTATAGATTTTTGTTTCTCAAAGAATTAAAAGAGGCAGCGTGCCATTGGAGGCAGAATTGGAAAAGAAGCTGCAATTGGAGAAGAATTTCAAAGGAGGCAACCGAAATTGGATTTGAAATTGAACAAAAAGTCCAATTGGACTATGGTGGCTTTGGTTTTATGCTTTTATATATATTATAATATTATATAAGGGATAAACTGGAGATTGAATTGGAGGTAGGGCGGTGCACATATATATATATTATAATATAAGAGATTGAATAAGGGAGGAATTGGAATTGAAAACGTCTTGGAGAATTGGAAAGTAGGTTGCATGCTTTACATATAATAATATAAGAGGATTGTGAGAAAGGGAAAAAGCTAGGGCAGCCCACATATTATATATATTATGCTAAAAAGTAGAGAAAGGCGGAAGAAATTGGAGGATCATGTGTTGCACATGTATTAATATAATAATATTATAGGGCAGTTAGAGGAGAATGGAAATTGAAGGCAAAATTGAAGGGAGTGTAGCCATGTCATGCATATAAATATAATATTATAAATGGAGGAGGAGGAATTGGGAAAGTTGTATACATAATTATATAAATATTAAATTGGAGATTTGAAAGGGAAAATTGCAGAAGCAAGGTGCGGCGGATTGATTTGGTGGGGAGAATTTCAAAAGATGCCGCAATTAAAGGTGGTGATTTGGTAACCGCAATTGAATAATTGAGAATTAGAGAGAGGGAGCGGCAAATAAAGGAAGAAGCAAGGATCAATATAAAAAGAACTAAAAGGAGTAGAGAAAGAAAGCATTCTTGGTGGAGGATTTCTTGGATTTTCTTTAAGGATTGGTTGTAGCATTTTTGGACAACGAAATTCTGCACATCAAAAGAGTTTTTATTCTCTTCTTCCATTTCCTTTAAATTCTAAGTTTATGTTTATTTATTTTGTTATGGATTTTATCATTTGTAATATAACTAAACTCTATAACTATGGTATAAAAGTTTATGTTTATTTATTTTGTTATGGATTTTATCATTTGTAATATGAACTAAACTCTATAACTATGGTATAAAAGTTTATGTTCATTTATTTTGTTATGGATTTTATCATTTGTAATATGAACTAAACTCTATAACTAGGGTATTTTGATCATTGGAAGGAAATGGAAGAAGAAAATAAAAACTCTTTTGATGTGCAGAATTTCCTTCTCAAAAAATGTTGTCACTAATTCTTGAAGAAAGAATAAGAAATTCTCCACTAAGAATGCTCCAATTCTCAACTCCTTCCAGTTCCTTTTATATTGATCATTGCTTCTTCCTCTATCCGCCGCTCCTTCTCTCCAATTCTCAATTGTTCAATTGCGGCAGCCAAATTGCTGCCTTTAATTGCGGCATCTTTTGAAATTCTCTCCACCAAATCAATCCACCGCACCCAACTTCTGCAATTTTCATAGCTTTCCCAATTCCTCCATCATTTATAATATTATATTTATATGCATGACATGGCTACCCCACCTTTAATTCTGCCTTCAATTTTCATTCTCCTCTAATTGCCCTTTATAATATTATATTAATACATGTGCAGCACATGATCCTCCAATTTCTTCCTCCTTTCTCTACTTTTAGTAAAATATATATAATATTATGCAAGACGCCTTAGCTTTTTTCCTTTCTCACAATCCCCTTATATTATTACATGTAAAGCATGCCAACCTACTTTCCAATTCTCCAAAACATCTTCAATTCCAATTCCTCCCTTATTCAATCCATTATATTATAATATATATATGCACATCGCCCTACCTCCAATTCAATCTTCAGCTTATCCCTTATATTATATTATATATATATAAGCATAAAACCACATGCACCATAGTCCAATTGGACTTTTCCTTCAATTTCAAATCCAATTGCAGTTGACTCCTTTGAAATTCATCTCCAATTGTGGCTTCTTTTCCAATTCTGCCTTCAATGGCATGCTACCTCCTCTTTTAATTCTTTGAGAAACAAAAATCCATAATTTTTGCTCTTCTTTATCACTTTTCCTTCAAATCCTATCAAAATGATAAATTACCTAAAATTAATATAAAATCATGAGAATTAAGCGTAAAATTAAGTAAGAATGGTATAGAAAATATGTAGGAAATATTAGCACATCAAATACTCCCAAGCTTAAAAGTTTTTGCTTGTCCTCAAGCAAAACAAACACAAATAAAAATAGAAAATAAAGAGACTTTATTTGATTTAGATTTCTCAAAGGTTTTCCACAAAGATATCCACAAATTTATAACTTAAAAGAAAATTCCAAACATTACAACAATTTATATTTAAATCATGAATCAACTTATCTTCACAAAGAAATTTTTGAAGTGTGTGTGTAGCCAATTGTAAATTATTGATGCACTTAAGATGAGTTTATGCAAATAAGTAGCTATAAAATGAACTCTAGATGGAAAAAATTCAAACTCTAAAGGCATACTTTTCATTCCTTTCTCCACTAATGTAGAACAATGTACATTCAAGGATCAATAGGTCTTTATTAGGTTATAATATAAAGGTTAGGGTAAGGGTTAACAAGAAAAGATCCGGATTACAAAGTAAAAAAAGAAAAAAGTTGATGAAAATTTTTCCTCACTAACCCAAGAGAATTTCACTCAAAGCCCCAAAAACAATGCAAAATTATATTCATATGTTGAGTTGAATCCCACATGAAGAGCAAATTGCCGTTTTTTTTTAAATATATATTTTTTATTTTTTTTCATTCTTTCTCTCTTTTTTTTTTAATATATTTTTTATTTTTTATTTTTTTAAAATATATGCAAATAAATGCAATCACAAATATAAATACAAATAAGAAATGATTACAAAATATCTATTGCTCTTTCACATTTTCTCTATTTTCACCATTTCCCCCCACTTAATTTTTCATCATGTATGCGAGAATGGTCACTTCCCATTTTGTTTCATCAATTTTAATAAATTAACTCTTAAATTTATAGCACTCACACTCACATCATCTCTCTTTCTCTCATATTTTTCACTAACAATTCCTTTTGAAGGGTAGGTTTGGTGTTTAGGCTATGAGAGATAGGTTAATGTGGTTTACCAAAGAAAAAGGCTCAAATATACACAAGGCTCAAAGGGGTAAATTAGGGATAAATTTAAAATACATGGTAAGTTTAAAGGCTATTAATTTCGATCCAAATAATGCTTAAATCATATCATTAATTGTGCAATGCCTAGGATTTCGCCTCTAGAGGTAAGCAAGCAAGTTCTAGAGTTTGTTGAGATCTATTTAAAGTTACAAAATTTACATAAACCTTCTCTAAGTAGCAAAACAATTCATTACTCAAGGCTATGTGCTCAAATTGTTCCAAAAATTTTAAATGAAAAATAAACTAACTCAATCTTTAAATACAAATTATCATAATGTAGAGTATTTTTCAAAAGTCATAATTTATTTCAATCAAGTCTTATCATAAGCTCTTCAATCATCCAAACAAACAAGCCTCAAATTAAAACAAGACAAAAAAAATATTTTTTTTTTCAATGTCCTCAATATTGTAAGAGAAATAAAATATATAAAGAACAAAAATTCTCCCCATCGCCCTAAAAAACCCCTCAAAGCCTTAATGTTAACAAGCCTTGGCCAAGCCACCATTGCTGCCACTTTGTTAGGATCTATACTTACTCCTACACCCGAGATTACACGCCCAAGATACTCAACTTGCTTCTGGCCAAAGGCACATTTAGACTTCTTAATATACAATTGGTTGGATTTAAGTATCTCAAATGTAGTCCTTAAGTGTTGTAAATGTTGGTTAACGGTTTAGCTGTAAATCAAGATATCATCAAAGAAGACTAGAATGAATTTGCATAAGGGTTCAAAGACTTGGTTCATGAGTAATTGAAAGCTGGTCGGGGCATTGGTGAGCCCAAATGACATCACCAAGAATTCATAGTAGCCATGATGGGTTCTAAAGGCTGTCTTGTGGATATCATCAGAATTCATATGAATTTGATGATACCCCGAATGTAGGTCTAGTTTAGAAAAAATAGTAGCATCCTTTAGCTCATCAAGGAGGTCTTCAATTATGAGGATGCGAAACTTATCTTTGATGGTCAAGGCATTGAGTTAACGATTGTCAACATAAAAGCGTCATGTACCATCCTTTTTCTTGACAAGTAGGGAAGCAAAGGAACTTCGGTTGGGCCTAATTACGGATATGTTTACCATTTTCTTAACTATCTTTTCGATTTCAATTTTCTGGTGGGGAGGGTATCGATAGGATCTTATGTTGACAGGTTCTGAGTTGGGTTTGAGATTAATTGAATGATCAAAGGATTGCTTGGGGGGCAAGGTAATAGGTTCTACAAATAAGTCCCCATCAGCTGTAACGCCCTGCTCCCATCTACGAGTGTTACTCACGAATAATCAGCTTACTATTCACATGCTAAGACCAAAATGAAGAGACGGGCTACGTTTCAATGAGAAACGACCAACGTGGGAACTAGACTTTGCCCTCCCTTCGCTCCACTCAAGGATCCGGGAAAATATCGAAACAACCCCGCAAAAATAAACCTAAAACCTCGTAAAGGATCACCCCTTCTCAAACTCTTAATGAAGAGCCAAGGATGACATTTCCCAGGATACGACAAAAATAAGCAAATCACACTTGCTTTATTATGGCATAAGGCCTTAATTATTAGAAAATAAATTTTGGCCCAATTATTAACCAATTTTTCTCACTTCCAAATCCTTAGAAAATTATTTGGGTTAATATTTCTTTGGAAAAATTTAAAAAAATTTCCTTATCAAATCTCCATTGATTTTTCTTTTTTTATTTCAAAAATACCTCAAATTCTCAATCCTTAGGAAATAAATTTTTTTGAAATTCAAACATCAGGCTTCCTCATCCATTTTCCAAAATTCAAGGAAAATACTCCCTTATTTATTTTCTAAAATATAGGAATTTTTCCACAAATGCCTCAAAATTTACATTAATTTAATAATTAATTTGGAGGCCTAAATACTTATTTATTTATTTATTTAAACATGCTTTTATTTCAGAAATTCCCAAAATAGCATACATAAATAAATAAACAATAAATAAAATAATAAAAAAAAATTAAACAGCAAAAACCTTCACCAAAAATTTATTTATTTATTTATTTGTCTTTTAATCCAAAATTTCTAGAATACTTAGATACATCAAAAACCTTCCAAAACATCCAAGTTTTCCACCATTCATCCACATTAAGCATACATACATAAAAGCTAAATAAATACATCAACATCCACTATACCAACAAAATACATTCAACTTCACATGCATTTTTCTTGCACCATTACCTTCAACCTTCCAATACTTTCTTTCCTTTAGATGATTCCCCACCTACAAAGAGGTCAAGGACCTTATGAGCCATTGCTCAGTAAGGGTGCTATGCATAAGTAAATGTAACATGAGAAATGAACATGTAATGCAAATGCAATGCAATGAATGGGTAGTCTTCCATTGCCCTCATAACCACATAGGTTAAGGCACCAACTAACCCCTCCCACATCACTAGTCCTCCATATGGCTATAGGTACACTAGAACACAAATCATGCAAATATGAACATTATATGCAACTCATACAAACAATTACCAATGCAAGCAAACCCCACCACTTGGGGTCATCCCTTACCTCTATTTCCTTGAAACTTTAAGACTTCACTTGCCAAGACTCTCTTTGACTTTCAACCACCTTAAGAAAAGAATTCTTAAAGCATTAAATGATCTTGAAGACTAGAGAAATGAAAGGAGAAATGAAGACTTTCTTTCTTTCTAAAAAAGATTTAGATCAAACCTTACATTCCTCTCCTTTGGAAGCTCACAAGAGAACTCTCCCTTGTTCTCTAATTTCTGCCACCAAGCAAAACTTCCTCTTAGAGATTTTTTCTTTCTTATATGTAATGTCTTGACATCTCACAAGTTCAAGACTAATTTCTAGCCCTTGATCAATCTTTTGAAGAACAAATCCTAACCCTTGAAACTAGCACAATCCTTGTGCTTTTGATAAACTTAATCCTAGCCTTTGATTTTGAAAGAACTAATCTCTACTCTCTAGAAAAATACAATCCTTGCCATCTAGCCTCTTTAAATCTCCACCCTTGATGATAAACTAGAGACTAAATCTCCATCATCCATTCTTTTTATTAGGCTTATTAGATATTTATTTATTTACAAATTTGGCAATCATGCCACTTTCAAGAATCAATTGTAGCCATTAGATCTTGATCCTTTCCAAGCTAAATCCGCAACCATTGGATCAAAACTCTAATTCCCATAATTCCCCAATTTTCAAAATTAAGAAATATTGACTAATTTCAAGATTGACTATTTTCTCCATTTCTCATTTAATTTAAATTTCATAAATTTTCAAGCATTTAATGGAGACTAATATCTATTCTTTTTTATTTATATTTATTTAAATCACTCTTGAAAGACATAATCCCCTTTAATTTGCATTTACTTTAATCCACTATTTTCCCACATAAATGCATGACTAATTTCTATTTAATAAAGAATTTCTTTAATTCACACCATAACAACTCTCATTTAATGCTTGAGAGACTATTTTCCTTTTCTTTTTAAATTATTTTTAATCTCACTCTTGCTTCACAAGATCATGCCAAGTGTCCCACTTACACTTAATCCAACTAATTTCTTATTCCCATATTTAATTAAATCCCTTCCATGAGATCTTGCCAAGTGTCACCAATCTACCTTACTTGGCTTCCATTTTAATTCCACATTTTCCATTCATTTTTCATGCATTTAAACAATAATTAATTTCTCCCAAAATCAATTCTCTAATATATAATATTTTTTTCTACAAAAATAATTACCTTTTATGGGATGGGACTCCAAATTACCATTTTGCCC